>NW_016157134.1:377812-408243 GCF_001687245.7 Rhagoletis zephyria | reverse complement strand
CCCACTCCACATTGTGGGCGTTCGCATCGCAGCCTAGGATGATCGGAATCCTTTTCCTCCGACAGAATTCCACCAGCTGCTGTACCTCCAGGGGTGGAACGGTGACGTTGTCCCCCGCGAAATAGGCTGCAGCAAAGACGACCTCCGTGCTTCTGCCGTGTATTGACAGCGTCGTCTGAACTGCTACCAAATCCTGTGTTAAAAACTCTGTAATGCAAAAATAGTCAATATCTTTCTTCAACACTACACACGCTCTGGGCCTCTCACTAGAGGGGTTCCAAATTACCTTATTACAGTTGTGATTTAGGCCCCTGACCTGGCCCCTGTAGGTCCACGGCTCTTGGATCAGTACAATGCCCAGGTCCTCCGTGGCAAACCTGCTCGCAATGACCGCCGAGGCAGCCACCGCGTGGTGCAGGTTGACCTGGGCTACTGCCAATTGCGGTGTGCTCATAGCTTGGGCTCGTCCAGATCCGAGAGCCGCAAATCGCCCTCGCTACGCCTGTCGAGCTCAAGCCTGCTGATGTCTGCTAGCAGTTCCTGGGTGGTAGGCACATACGCGGCCTGGCTGGTGGAGTCGCCTGACCCGGAGGCGCTAGCAGGAACTGGTGCCTTAATCAGGGCTGGTGCCTTGGTCTGGTTCGGTGCCAGGTTAGCCGGTAAGACCCCGGTCGACTCAGTCGCTTGGGCAGCGGTGGAGTCAGCAGCCGCGTCGACTTGCATGTCTTGCGACTCTGACTCCTTGCTGCCTGTCGTCTTATGTCGCCAAGGTCTTACCGTGACAAAGCTATACCTGTAGTTCACGTTGAAGCTAGCCTTCTTGATGCTGACGTAGGACTCCTCGTCAATGCCCAGATTGAGCCTGAGCCCGTTGTCCTCGGAGCTGCAGGAGATCACCTTCCACGCGGAGGTATGGATGCCCTCATTCTGGGCCTGGAGTAACGTCAGCGCGTACTCGGCTGATTTATCAGCGCTCCTCGGGAGGAAGACCGTGATGCTGTGCACTGGCGGGATGTCATCACCCCTTTTGGTGTACAACGCGGGCCCATTCCAACCGCCTAAACAGGGTGCCTTCTGGGTTAGCCAGGTTGCTGTTCGCTCCTCTTTGCAATCAACCAGGAGCATACCCGAGCGGAAGTATACCCCACAGAACGCCAGCGGATGCGATCACCCTTTAAATACCTCCTCCATGATGGCATCCTGGAGCTTCGTTAGGTCCTCCGAGCTCAGGGCAGCAGCAGGGTAGTCACAAGGCAGCACTGCTACGCGGATGCCCTTAAGGGCCTCCGAGTAGCTGGGCTGCTGAGTGGCTGCCTCTCGCGCCTGTCCCTGGCCGGCAGTTCCGCCTTGGCTCCTGGGCCATGATCCCAGAGGGGGTGCTTGCTCTCGCTGACGCTTACTGGAAGGCAACTCCGGTGGCGTAATCTGGTTGCTGCTGCGCTTTGGTGTTGTTACTTCACCTGTAGTGGTACCTGTTTGTTCCCCGCTTCTCCGCCAAACGGCGGGCGCGGGTCTGTGATGCTGCTGTTTCCCGCTTCTCTGCTTTTCAGCAGGCGCGGGTCTGTGCTGGTTCTGCCGTTCCCCGCTTCTCCGCTTTTTAGCGGGCGCGGGTCTATGCTGATACTTCTGCGTCCCGCTGCTTTGCTTTTCAGCAGGCGCGGGCTTATGTGCCTCTTTGAGTGGGTCACTCTTCTGCCCACTGGCGGGTGCGGCCTTGTCGCCTTTGCGCTTGCGATCCTCGCGCTCACGCTCCTCTTTCTCAACCTCCACCCGAACTCCTGCCATGACCCGAGCTTCCTCTGCGGTCTTCCCCTGCTTCAGGTAGCGAAGGTACCACTTGACACCAGAACCGCCCAAGCCGGCGCGGTGGTAGTCGTCAAGAGCGCCCGGTTGACCCGATGGGGGTAGTGGAGGAGGTCTGCACCTGCGCTGCTTCTTCTTCTGGGTCTGCCACCCAGCTTCGTCAGAGGCCGATGAACTGTTGGGGGACCTGTGGTGCCTTCCCAACGACCCGTCGCTGTGCTTGCTGCTGTGATGGTGCCTTCCCTTTGATTGGCTCCTGCTCTTGGACCGGTGCCGGCTCCTCGTGCGACGCCGGCTCTCTGAGCGGCGCCTACTCTTGGACCGATCCCGGCTTACAGAGCGGTGTCTGCTCTCGGGGGGTGTCTGCAATCAGATATCCCTGTGTTATCGTGCCTGAAAAGAGAAGAAAGAGAACCCTCTGACCTGTATTGCAACCGGTGCCTGATACCGGTGCTAGTGCTCTGCTCCTCCTCGTCGTCTCTGGCGTGTTCGATGAAGAGCGCCGCCTCCTCTTCAGTGAGGAGCTCCATGAAGCTCCCTCGCCTGGAGTCCTTCCCATTTCGCGTAGTGCTACTATGAGTGCCTGATGTGACCGTGTCTACTGATGCTACCGCAGTATTTGTTCCTGTTGTTGTACTGTGATTTTGTTGTTGCTGTTTTTGTTGTTTGTTAATTTTTTTGTTGTTTTTAATCACCTTGTTCGTACGACCGCCTGCTCGTCGAGGCGAGCTCAGCAGTCAAAAATATATAAGGGGATCTCAACAGGTCCGCCGCGCCAGCGCCCCTTGTCGCGGTAAGGCCACCGTTACTCTCCGATGCGGCCCGGTGTCGAAGAGGCGCCGTTAAAATACAGCCGGTTTATGCCCTCCTGGCTGCAAACCGTCCAATAGGCACGGTGTCGCTTAACACCCTGGATTAGGAGGTGGCAGTTCTTGGTCGCTGTTCGCCAGCAGCCCTAAACCTGGAAAGAGAGCAGCGCAGAAGCTGAAAGAGCGGCTGCGTTGCCCCAGACCAGGGAAGGACTGAATGTTGATTCAGCTAAGCCCCCGCACCAACGACAAGGTGCCTGCCCTAGCGAGGAGTGATGAGTTGTAGCTTTATTTATCAAACCCAGTTTCCTCTTTAAGATCCAATCCGTTAGAGGAATGGGAGGATTTAAAATCAACCTATCTAATGTTATACAAATAGGCGCGCATGTACCTACATATAGTTGCGACTTCCGTACCATGCGAGAGATTATTTTCAAAAGCTGGGGCCACAAAAAAAATTATTGGTTTTGGGCAGCGCGACAAAATCCGAGTTTTTCAATTGACGGCCGATAGTACCTAACGTATTATTTAAACAATTTTACAAATTAGTATATACTCTTAATTTGTGTCACAATGACCATGGTATATTTCCGAAAGAATTTGATTTGCGTCTAAATTTCTTACTTTTTGTATTTCAAGGCCATCAGACAAAATGCCAAAAGTACAAATTCTAGAACAGCCACATAGAGCTTTGATGTAGAAGAAAAGGTTGCTTTGTACAAAGAAAGACCTATTTTCGTCTCATTTCGTCTAAACATGATCACTTCTTCCAGAAATATAGCACTGTTGATCTGCAAAAATGCTGTTGAACAGTGTTATAATACAGATATTTTTTATTAATTAATTAATTTGTATTAAATAAATACAAACAAATAAAATACGTACATAAAAAGAAACAAATTCTATATACTTTTTAAAAACAATTTATTGGACTTTATACTTATTCTTGTTTTTTGAGGGTCCATCCTAGTAAATCATAGGCCTGCTAAAAGTGTGAACTCGCCTTGCCACTGATCATCAAAGCACGCTTCAAAAAATGTCGCGGTTTCTTGCTAATTTCAATTACTCGGTTACCAATATTAAAGTGGCTGGCAAAAATATGGAAAGGTGGCAAAACTTTAATCATAGCATTTAGCACATGAAAATAATATTCGACTTCAATCGAAAAGATATTAAACATCTTGAAATTATTACACCACATAAATACTTTCTGATACTGATGTATGAATTTGGCAGACAATTGAATTTCAATTTCGCAAATTGAGGCTGAGTGAAGGTAACTTCAAAAACTGTACCAGTATAGAACGTTTTTGGGATCAAGTAACTGACTGTATGCGGGCGGAAAGACGTTCAGTTGACGTATTAAAGTTACGCGTGCCCTGAGAGCGCCGCTCATATACCTGCTTTCTGCGTTACACCTTCACTGCCTCAGCTGAACGTTTTTCCACCCACATACAGCCAGCTGAATGTTTGATTTGATTTAAGTATATCAACTATCACCTGACCAATTTTCGTGCGAACTAAAATCATAATTTTTTTTTCATTTTTTATACCCGAGCGCACTTGTGCACAAGGGTATATTAACTTTGTTCACATAACGGTTGTTTGTAACAGCCAAAACGAATCGAGATAGATATAGACAAATGTATACATAAATGCTCAGAATGAATAGAGAAGTCGATTGGCCATGTCTGTCTGTCCGTCTGTGAGTCCGTCCGTGTACACGATAACTCGAGCAAAAATTGCGATATCTCAACGAAATTTGGTATGTAGGTTTCTATTAATCCAAGATAGGTTGGTATTGAAAATGGGTGAAATCGCCCACTTCCCATATAACGGTAATTTTCAGAAATACGAAAACTGCGATATTTTAGTAACTACTGAAGATTATTCACTCAAAATTGATATTTACAATAAATTTTAGACAAAAAATAAGAATATTATAAATTTTTGCAAAATGGTCGTAGCCACTCCCACTTATGGTTACATGCGTATATCTTGGTTAACGCTACACCAATTTCTTCCAAACTCGACATAGTTATTGGCCTTGGTACACCATATCAAATGGCCGAAAATTTTTAAAATCGGACAATAACCACGCCCACATCCCATATAACGGTAATTTAGAGAAATACAAAATCTTCGATAAATCAGTAAATATTAAAGCTAATTTATTCAAAATTAATGCTTGCAACAAATCCTTACCAAGAAATACGTTTATAATAAAACTTTGGAAAATGGGCGTGGCACCCCCACTTATGATCACATATATGTATCTCGGTAACCGTTCTACCAATTTATACCAAACTCGGTGTGGTTATTGTGCTTGCCACATAGAAGCAAAGCGCTGAAAATTATTGAAATTGGACTAAAATTACTGCCGCTTTTAGTGTAACGGTAAATTTCAGATATGCTTGAAACTTCGATATTTCGAAATTTAAGGACACTGAAAAACATATATTTAATACTTGCGCCGGGTATCTAATGTTCGGCTCCGCCCGAACTTAGACTTTCTTACTTGTTTTTTTTTTTATTCACCTGAGCAGCTGAAGGTTAACCCACCCACGTACATCCAGCTGAACATCGTTTTCTTACTCTTTACTATACACTCTATCATTCATATCATTTCTAGCAAAACTGAAATAATTAAATTTTTTATTTTTTTTTGCGTGTGAGGCTGCTGTAGCCCACTACGCTTCATAGCGACATCATACGAGTCATATATATTAATATGGCCGGAACTTAAATTATTTACATAAATATGTCGCTGGCTCCCAGACTATTAGCAGTGGCACCGGACCCTTTTTTGCAAATTTACTTAAAACACTGTCGCTTACGTGTGGAATAGAAGTATAAGTAACGGTATGGACATAATGCAGCGAATTAAAATACAACATCTCCGCTGGCTTGTCGTTCCAATGAACACCGACGCTCCAGCTCTGAAAGTATTCAACTGGGACTGGTGGTAGCAGAGGAAGATGGAGGCCCACTGCGATGGAAAGACCAGGTGGAGAAGGACTTGGTTTCACTTGGCGTTTCCGATTGGCGTCAAATGGCACAGAAGAGAAACAACCGGCGTGCTTTTTTCAACTCGGCCAAAATCGCTGAGGTGGTTACAGCGCCAAGTAAGAAGAAGATTTATGCATCAGTTACAATAAGTCCAAAAAAACCTTTTTCAGAAAAGGACAAGAACGGCACTCTTATTTCTAAAGCTTTTGACTGTCGAGTACACTTTACGGTATTCGTTTTCTTATATTTTTAAGTTAGTTTTACAGATGCAGAAAAGAGTAGGAAAAACTAGCGAGTTTTATCAATGGATCTTTGACAAATATTATTTGATCGTAACGTAATTTTTATCAAATTAAAGGTCAGACCAAGGGGAATTAATATAAGGTGAGTAGAGTACAAAAACAAAAATTTACTTGTATTTTGTTTTTGCTTTGGTAGCATAAACTGCCAAAATCTGTAAGAGTGTGTGTGGAAATTCAAACAAAACTTTTCAATTTGACATTCGAAGCCGTGAGGCGGAACATATACACAATATCCGCTGATCTGGCAACACCACCTTATAAAAATCCCACTTTGGTCAGACTAACAGCTTTTCAACAATCCACTCTCCTTAAGCATGGACCACACGATTTGTATATTTGTACATTTTGGCAGTTACTGAGTGGTGTTATTCGGCAGTTCTTTTATTGAGCTGAACTCAAATTTCTAAACAATACCACACTCTGACTGCCAAATATTCAATTCTGTACAAATATACAAATCATGTGATCGTCGCTTTATAGCTAGACGTTGAACATTTCTGCATTCTGCATTTTCTATACTTTGTCAATAATATTTAAATGTAGCTACAAATATTCATACAATCATAGCTGATCCTTTTTTCGAGATATTGACGTTTTTATACTTATATATATATATACTTTTTAAACGCAATAATCCTTGTTTTTCATTTCATTTCATTAATTAAGTCTATGATTTAAAAAATCTTACAGACTAGATGTACAAGCTTTCGTCTTAAGTGTAAATTCGATATTTAAAATATAAATTAGGAATACATTGATTCTAGTAATGAACCAAAACGAGATCTCGGGAAGGCAAAGTCCAGATCAAGGCTCTTGGAAATTCTATTAAGTTCAATGAGAGCTCTGGAAATGGGGTCATAATTGTAATAATTAGCTTTATTAACTTTAATATTAAACGGGTAATGAGTGCGTAAATTTCTATATGGAACATTGAAATTTATTTGCTCAAGAAGCTCTGGACAGTCTACTAGGCCATTAATACATCGTATATGAAAAGCAGAGATTGAATAGATCGACTAGACTTAAGTGATTTCAGATTTATAAGCGTACAGCGGGCCGTATAAGATGGTAGGGAATCACTAAAATGGAGTGGTTTAAGAGCGAAGCGAATAAAGCTTCGTTGCGCTCTTTCAAGTCTAGAGGAATGAGTTGAGTAAATTGGACTCCAGATTAAAGAGGCGTATTCAAGCTTCGAACGAACCAGCGAGTTATACAGAATTTTTCGGGTGTAGGGATCTTTGAAATCTCTACCATAGCGCCGCAAAAAAGCAAGATTAGAGTAGGCTTTAGGAATGTTATAGCTAATGTGGTTAATGAAGGTAAATCCCGAATCAAACATCACTCCTAGGTCTGAAAATTCCTTAACTGAAGAAAGTCTTTTATCAAACATATAATAAGCAGACTTATGCGTATTTATGCTCTTTGAACGAGTCATATGGAGACATTTCTTAATATTAAGCGGTAAGTTATTTCTGATGCTCCAAGTAGTTAAGTTGTTAAGATCATTTTGTAGTAGCAAAACATCTGACATAGAAGTGACACTTCTGAAGATTTTTAGGTCATCAGCGTATAGCAAAAACTTGGAATGCTTAAAGCAGGCTCCAACGTCATTAATAAATAAAAGAAAAAGAAATTCACATGCCATAAGTCAAATGACATTTGTGTTTTCAATATACAGTTGAGGACATTGAAATCTAGCCTATCATAAAAACATGAATTTTCGTATTNACTACCTTGGGGTACCCCAGAAGTGACCTCAAAGGCGTATGATCTCGTATTCTCGATCTCAACAAAAGAAAATCTATTGGAAAGGTATGATCTAACCCAGCACAGAAATGTAGAGTGTATACCTAAACACTCAAGTTTGCGCAATAAAATGCTGTGAGTGACTGTATCGAAAGCCTTTGAGAAATCGGTGTAGACAACGTCTTCTTTACGTCCCATCTTGAACGAAGTTATGCAAAAATTAGAAAAACAGGCTAGGTTTGTGGCAGTCGAGCGACCGCTCACAAAACCATGCTGGCACGGATTAATGGAACCTTTGATGGCAAAGAATAGTTTTTCTGTGACCACTTTCTCAAAAAGTTTCGAGCAAGTCGAAAGTTTAGATATAGGTCTGTAGTTTGTAACATCATTTTTGTTACCAGGGTTAAAGATTGGGGAGATCGAGGCAATTTTCCAACGATTAATAAAAACACCCGAGGCCAGCGAAAGATTAAAAATATATTTTAGTGGTACGCAAAATGACGAACCGCGTTTCTTGAGCACGTATGAAGAGAGCCCATCTGCCGTTAATAACATCTTGCTTTGTGACAGACAAAGATCCAAAATCTACAGATTGCGGAATGTCGTCCACATTACATTTGAAGAAGTCCGCAAAAAGATTCTAAAGAGTCTAAGCCGTTTTCTGATTTCCTACCACAATATGACATGCACGAAGGGATATTGGAGTACCCTTTCTTAGATCGAATGTATTTCCAAAACGCTTTGGGATTTACTTTTAGCTCATCTTCAAATAGAGAAATATATTGCTTGTATAAGAACTTATCGAGGACCTTATATAAATTAAAATATTTATTTCTAAGATTTTTCAATCTTTTTAAATCCTTCGTATACCACGGTTGATCTTGAGTAGGAAAATTTCATAACAATCCGAGACATTTTTAGAAAGGAAAGCTGATTTCCAGTCTATTGCGAGAAGACTTGAAATTAAAGAATCAAAGTCAGCATCCCGAAAATTAAAACGTTTAATCTCATTGTAGTTTGAAGCAGAGATAAAGCTAAGAAACTCTAGGGTAAGGGACAATGGGACATGATGCATATCAGACTTGCAGATCGGAATGGTACATTCATCCAATTGGAAGATTAAATTCTCATCAACAAAAATGAGATCTAGGATGTTATTAAGCTTATTAAAAAATTAATTAATTTGAATGAGATTAATGCTAAGAAGACTGTCTATAAAGTTAATTTCGTAGCCACTATTGATATTTGTAGGGGTTAAAATGCCATTATTTTGAAAATTTGACCATTTAATTTTATTAAGATTAAAGTCACCTAATATACAAAAGTGACAGTTCACATTATTTTCATATAGGTGTAAAATGTTACTTACATGGGCAGCGTATAAAGACTCCGAGCTAGCTGGTGGGATATAAGAAACACAAACAAATAAATTACCAAGGTTTCCATAGATACATACGCAGAGCTGATCAAGAATTGAGTCATTATTTTCAAGAGGAACTATAGATGAGCGAAAGTTACGATTAACTGCGATTTAAACCCCTCCACCTCTTAAGCAATTTGTTTTAGTTGAATCTCTATCTTTACGATATATAAGAAAAAGATTAGGATCAAAGAATTCCTCATCAGAAAAATTATTATTTAACCACGTTTCAGCAATAACAAAAACATCATATTCACAGCGAGAAGTGTTTAGGAACACATCTTTGGTTTTTGTACGCATTCCCGAGATGTTTTGGTAATAAATACTCAACAAATTTTTACTTTCTTTAGAACTAAAAGTCATAGTATTTAAGAAACCTTTACTGCACCTCTGGAAAAAACGAAAGGGCCGAACATTATACCTAATGGCCACAGATTTGCATCTAAGAGCGTATTGTAAAAACTAGAAGAAACACCAAGTTTAAAGTTGACACTATCCAAATCGGTAACAGAAATTCCTTTTTTGACCAATATGAAGCAAGATATATATTTATTTTCTATACCAAAATGTTTGGCAATATAGGAAATAACATCGTCAGCGGTAACAGACGAAATATGTGGTTTAAAAGACGAAATATGTAGCCACTTTTTGACAGCAACCTCCAGCTCAGTGGACAACACATTACGCCCAACAACTACATCTTTAGATTTAGAAAGTTTTTTATTTCGCACTAGATTCCAAGCAGTAACATCCGGAGAAGTTTGTTCAATGGCAGTGGGAAGTTGATTAATTGTAAGAGTAGCATTAGACTGAGCAAACGAAGAGGAGCCCGGTAGCATAGAAATAGTCTGATTAGTAGCAGCGGGCGTTGTAGTGATAACTGGCAATTCAACACAAACATCAGCGGGCACAATATTGTTGTTTGTAGTAGTAAGTACAATAGGCTGTATTCAGTGTTGCCATTTTAGTCGTTTTCCGGCTAGATTGCGATAGCAAACAGCCGGAGAAATTTCGATTTAGCCGGCAGCCGATTTGTTAGCCGTTTTGCAGAAAAAAATTAGCCGTTTTTAGCCGATTTTGCTATTTGCCTTGTTTTCTTAAATTTCAAATATGTATATATGTTTCCATTTTTGACTAAGCGACATAAAATCTGCTGGAAATGGCTACTAGCCTTATGGTGGAAAAAATTTTCATGTCAGGTGGACTGTATGAAATTGGGCCGATTTCGCTTATTTTTATTTTAAACGAAGAAGGGATTTTCTTCATAAAATGTTTGTTATAAATGTCTTAATTTTAAGTGTGAAGTTTTATTCGCAAACTTAGAAAATAAGAAATNTACCCAGCAAACACAGTCTCTAACGTTAGAGAAATTTGGATTTCTACATTAGATAACTAGGGTAATTCCCTAATCGTTCTCGAGCCGATGACAAAATTAGAGAATTACATTAGAATTCGATTCTCGAATCGAATCGATTAGAGAAACAGCGCGAATTCAAGTAAATGTAAATAAGCAATATTCCAAATGAATTACTCATAAATTATTTTTAAGTTCAAATAATTCATTATTATTTTATTGCAAATACATTTACTAAAAATTTTACAAACAAAGCAAGGCAAAACAGCAGTTAGAAATTTACACTCGAATCCCATTAGAGATCAACATTGGAATACGATTAGGGAATCAATATTTTCTCGAGTCGAGAACTATGTCCCATTTTTGTTGAGATCGTTATGATTCTCGATAGTTTTTCGAGTCGTTCTTTAACGTTTGAGATTGGAGAATGTGGCTAGTCCTCCAATCATTCTCTAATCGATAACTAACCTCAATGTTTGCCGGGTATTACATGTAGATATTGTCTTCCCAGATAGCGCATATTCACTTCTACCTAAATTACAAAACATCATTTTTGCCCACTCCCAAAGGTTTAACGTAAGGGAAAAATTGATATTTTCAAGCACTATGTACACATATGTATTTTTTTAAACAAACCATTTTGCTCAGAACTTATTTAAATTCCAAAAACCGAATGCCAACTTGAATTAAAGGAACCAACACTGAAGTGAGTCAAAATGAAAATAAAAGAGCACAAATTTCTATGTAAAGCAAAACTCTCTGGGAATCCTACGAGACATCTGTCGGTCATATGACCGGTCATCCAAATGGGAGATCTGCAGTCTTTTGGCATCATATTTTACATCAGAATTGAAGGGATTTCTGAAAAATCTGACCAGTTCTTTTGTGTAACTGTGATTTTGCATCCCTTGTCAACATATGGCCTCGGTTGATGTTAACTTAAGGTCGTTGTTTTACTGCCTTAAAATTGAAGGGAAATTTTTACAGCGTGTTTTATGTGTATTGGTTTCTGTTTGAGTGTATTGAGAATCGGTCAGTCTGAAAAGGCCTTGTAAGGAAGACAATAGGTTTGTTCGTCGAAAATCCAGCGAGAATTATAACTCAAAATATCAGATAGTAAGAAAAAAAGCTCATAAATTCTCTCTCATGTGGAGAAACTTGCAATTTTTGTGTACGAACGCAAATTTGCAATTTTTTTGCCAGCTAATGTCCACGGTTGCATTTCAAACAAAAGAAATTTGTATAGAATTTTTAAAATTCTTTCAGAGGGGCAAAAAACAGGATCTACGTGCATATATCTTGTCAGTCCGACTTTCTTCAACATACGTTTCAATTTCTTTGTCGGGTTTACTATATCGACTCTGGTTGAGATTGCATTTCGATTAAGAATACAGTTTTTTTTTTGCCGAGTACCTTTCAAATCATTGGAATTAACTAAATCAATTAAGTAAACAAGTATTAACTTAAATTTTTAATTTTAAAATAGCTCCAGTTTGTAAATTTTTAAATTTATCGAACTTGTGTATTCAAATTATCGTCGGAAAAAACTTTAACCATGTGCCACAATCATATGTTTTTCCTAGTTGCAAATTCTTGCTGGCAAAATTTTTTCCGGCTCGAATTTGTAACTTCTCTCCAAGAAATAGTATTTTTACTCATGATTTATTTAAATAAAACATGTGAAATTTAGTTGAAACATTTTAGCCGTTTTTAGCCGGTTTTATTTGCCAATTTAGCCGGTTTGTCCAAAAAATTCTGGCAACACTGGCTGTATTGCGTTGATTGCAGAAACAGTAGGAGCAGGAGAATCAGAAACTGGAGAAGCAGCAGAGGTAGCATAAGATAGGCGAGTGCGATTAACATCTACCAAAGAGACGTCAGGTTGAGGCGAAAATGAAGAGAGTAATTGAGGCTGAATAGTATAATCAGTCGCAGGGGCAGTGCCGGCAGCGATCGACTTAGCGGCATGGTTGCCACAATTGGTAACTTTCTACCAAAAGTGGTAACTTTTGAACGGTTTGGTAACTTGGTAACTTTTATTTCATTTTGGTAGCTTTTGCAACTAAATATCAATTTGCATTACTAGAAAGAAATGAATTATGTTTTGCATGTGCGTAATTATAAAAGACCTTCGAGTTTCAGTGGCAGTACTACTGACACTTCTACAAAATTACTTCGATAAAATGAGAGTCATCTCATATTCGAATACTGGAAATATTTGAATTACAGTGGCAGCACCAAGGGCTGCACTTCTAAAACAACTTTCGAATTTTTGCGATAAATTTTGAATTCTACCATCTAACATTTTAATACTGGCCATCTGGCATCGGTAAGGTCCATAAATCGTTTTGAATTCTCCGGCACAAAAAAAAAATGTCGCTTGCTTTTTACTAGACTCACCTACCGACATGTATTTCGACACACTGAATCCAAATCTGAGGTCTATTTGACACGTACACTAAATTATGAAAAAGCGAAAAAATAAAAAAAAAATTGAATTTTCGCACATTACTCGAAATTTTTTACGAGTCAAACGGACGGTTAAAAGCACCTGCAACTTTTTTTTGTGTGCCAGTGCCATTATTCCGAGAGTCGCAAATATCGGCACATTCCAAATCAAATTTGACAAGGGATGATAGAAAATCGTTCCACATTACATCATACTTCTACCCTGTCGGAAACACCAACAACGAACATGAGAATAACGGCACATGCAACAATTAATTGTACGAAAAATATTTTCTAATAAAAAAAATTATTATAATTGTCAATAGCATTTTCAATCTAGATAATTTATCAAGAAAATAGATTTAAACTTCTGTACTAAAACTGGGAGTTCTTGATAAATAATCAAAAATTGACAAATTATAAAAATATTGAATTTGTTAAGTCACAGAAATGGGCTTTAAGTATGTACACATTTGTTATGAAATATAGCAGTTTTATTCAGTATATTTTTTTCTCAGTGAAGAAGTAAAGATTTTGGTAGTGAAGATATGGTAACTTTTGGTAACTTTTCTTAAGAGATTTTGGTAGAAAAAAATGTTGGCGAGTGGCAACCATGCTTAGCGGCGTTTGGAGCTGCAGCAGGTATGGTCTGCTTGTTCTTTGCAAATTTATTAACACAGCAGCGCTGTTCTTTGACCTCGGATGTAAGCGAGCCAAGAGTAGCGACAACCTCTTCATCGTAACGTTTATGCAAATTAATAAGCTCAAAGTACAAAATTTCTAATTTTTCTAATATGTTTCTGTCGGCTTGAAGAGCATGTATCACTGCAACCGCGCAAGTCTGTTCAGCTCTCACTAATACCTATCATTTTAACAACGCAGGAATTGTATACAAATTTGATATAAAGGTATATGTATATACAAACATACATATATTATATCTTTGATGTTTTTGCAAACCCGCCTATCTTAAGGCACTCAAATTTTACAGAAGAGCCAAAAAATGGGTTTTTTGAAGGCATTGCCTTGATAGGCGGTATTTACTCTAGCTATTATGTTAAAAATCTGTTGCTTTAATAATGATTTTATGATTTTCAGGCTTTCCAAATCTAATTTTTGCCACAACGGCTGTTTAGGCGGTTTTGCAAAAACATCGACGATATACATAAAAAAAAATCTTTTGAGACGGGGACTTCTCAATATTTTTTTTTTTAACATAGTAGCACAATTTTTTTTTCATAAATGATCACTTGTCAACCCAATTGAAGTACTCGCGTAACTAATATTTTTTAATTGCTACGCTATTTAAACCATATTCTCAAAATTGTTTTCTATTAGTCCGGTCAAGTTAGATTTTCAAGGTTGCCGTAACTCGCATAAAGCAGAAAATTTGTACGAATATTACGAACGTCATGTGAAAGTCAAATGTCACAATTGATGTTTAAAATTTTTCAGCTAAACCGTAAAGCTAAGCGTACACGGTAGAGAAATCTCTCGAGAGTTTCACAGAAATAAAAATCTCCGCTCTCAATTCAGTTTACACGGTAGAGCAACTCTAGGAGATATTCACTCTAGCAAGAGACAAAATAGAGAAATCTCAACTTTTATCTATCACGTACTCTACAAGCTGTGTACACGGTAGACAATAGTTACCTCTCGCCTAGAGTTAGTTTTCTATCTCTAATTGTTGTCAACGCTTGTTGTATGTATATGTGTATTTATATCAAAGCCACGATGTAGAAAATATAGTTGGCGCCATCAGCGGAGCGCTAACCCTTAGTCGATTTGACAGCATGCGCCTATTTTCTGACGTCATAAAATACATTTTCGCAATATGGACAAGAATTAAATTTTCAAATTGTATTTATTTGTCGAAAAAAATTGTACCTAAAAGTAGACAAAGTACCTAAAAATTAAACAGGGCAACCTCTCTCTTCGGTACTATGTGTACTTTTGGACCCCTTTAATATTTAAAATTCCCTTGAAAGGAGTTTCTCCGAGCAGTTCCAGCCAAACTGCTATATATATGTATGTAGGTATTCACCAAGTTGAGCAAGTGGCCTGGCACTCTGACAAACAAGCAACGACTATTGCCAGAGTGCCAGACCATCTGCTCAATTTATGAATACCCCTTATATTTTAACCAATAATTATGCCCCTTTGCAAGGACGGAGGCTATTGAAAAAGCCATTTAAATACCAATGAAAATAAGAGGATGATTCCCGATTAATTATTTGGCTACGTTCTAATTGCACTAAAAATTGTGTGCTTGTATCGAATAAATATACGATTTAATGTCGTAGCCATTTCAAAATTTAACAATTTGTAATGAAGTTCATTGTCAAGACTTTACTATACGTCTCCGTAGAGCAAAAAGTCTATTTAGCTTGCTAAATAGAGCGTAGAGTTGTTGTAGAGTTTTCGATCTAGTTTCGTTGGACTGTGTACACGGCGAAAAAGTCTCGCTAAATAACTCTCACATAGACTTTGTAGGTGTTTTTTTTTAATCTCGCGTTTTCTCTTCCGTGTACACTTAGCTTAAAATCCGTTATGACACTTTTTTTCCTAAAAGTCACCTGGGATATAACGACTCGATCGACATCCATTTTGAAATAACTAATTTGACTTATAAAATACTTTGAATTGAAGTTAATTTTTTTACAGGTGGTAGTATAAAAAATTCAGTCTGTATGGCGGGTGCCACGGGCCCTTTTTCAAGAACCCACATATATTTCCATGAGTATATTATTGATTTCATATATATATAATAACCTTTATATCAAATTTGTATACGATTCCTGCGTTGTTAAAATGATAGGTGTTAGTAAAAACAAGGATTGTTGCGTTTAAAAACTAAGATATAAAAATGTGAATATCTCGAAAAAAGGATCAGCTGCGATTTTGATCTCAATGGATTTTGAACCTACAAATGATGTAGAGAAAGGCTGGGAAAGCCGATTTTAGACACACTTTTATAAAACTTAAGACTGGTTCAAGACCACCGTGTTGTCAAGGTTTGTTTCCTAGAAATATTTGTAACTACATTTATTATTGACAAAGTATAGAAAATGCAGAATGCAGAAAAGTTCAACGTCTAGCTATAAAGCGACGATCACACGATTTGTATATTTGTACAGATTTGAACATTTGGCAGTCAGAGTGTGGTATTGTTTAGAAATTTGATTTGAGCTCAATAAAAGAACTTCCGAATAACACCACTCTGTAACTGCCAAAATGAACAAATATACAAATCGTGTGGTCCATGCTTAAGGAGAGTGGATTGTTAAAAAGCTGTTAGTCTGACCCAAGAGGGATTTTTATAAGGTGGTGTTGCTAGATCTGCGGATATTGTGTATATGTTCCGCCTCACGGCTTCGAATGTCAAATTGAAAAGTTTTGTTTGAATTTCCACACACACTCTTACAGATTTTGGCAGTTTATGCTACCAAAGCAAAAACAAAATACAAGTAAATTTTTGTTTTTGTACTCTTGCTATCACCTTATATTAATTTCCCTTGGTCTGACCTTTAATTTGATAAAAATTACGTTACGATCAAATTATATTTTTCAAACATCCATTGATAAAACTCGCTAGTTTTTCCTACTCTTTTCTGCATCTGTAAAACTAACTTAAAAATATAAGAAAACGAATACCGTAAAGTGTACTCGACAGTCAAAAGCTTTAGAAATATGAATGCGGTTCCTTGCCCTTTTCTGAGAAAGGTTTTTTTGGACTTATTGGAACTGATGCATAAGTCTACTTCTTACTTGGCGCTGTAACCACCTCAGCGATTTTGGCCGAGTTGAAAAAAGCACGCCGGTTGTTTCTCTTCTGTGCCATCTGACCCCAATCGGAAACGCCAAGTGAAACCAAGTCCTTCTCCACCTGGTCTTTCCATCGCAGTGGGCCTCCATCTTCCTCTGCTACCACCAGTCCGAGTTGGATACTTTCAGACCTGGAGCGTTGGTGTTCATTCGAATGACATGGCCAAGCCAGCGGAGCGGCTGTATTTTAATTCGCTGCATTATGTCCATATCATTGTAAAGCTCATATAGGGCATCGTTCGCTCGTCTGCGGTACTCGCCGTCACATGCTCTTAAAAATCTTCCGCAAAATATTTCTGTCGAATGCTTCAAGAGCAGGCTCATCGGATGTTGTTATTATCCATACTTCTGCGCCATTACGATCACGGGCATGATGAGTAAATTTTTTAGTGTGGATTTCGTACGTCGAGAGAGGACTTTACTTCTGAATTACCTACTGAGTCCAAAGTAGCATTGGTTGGCAAGAGTGACTGTTTGTTTTCGTTTACCACCAGACCTATTCGCTTTGCTTCCTTATCCAACTTGAAAAAGGCAGAACAGATATTACAGTTTTGTTACCAATGGTGTCGCTGTTATTGGCATATGCCAGCATTGCACGCTCTTATAGTAAATTGTTTCTGAGCGGTTCAGTTCTGCAGCTCTTATGATCTTCTCCAACATTATTTAAAGTAATCACACGAAAGAGAGTCGCCCTGTCTGAAACCTAGTTTGATAGCAAACGACTCGGAGAAGTCTTCCTTATTCTGACGGAGGTGGTGGTATGTATAGTATTGTTCAACCTCATTTTACACAGCCGTATTACTTTCGGGGGTATTCAGGCATCGCGGCGTATAGGCAACTCCTTTTAGTAGAGTCGAAAGCGGCTTTGAAATCAACAAATGATACATTAATATTTCACGAAAATTATCCTGTGATAGGTATAATTGGTCATTTTGCTACTATAAATCCTTAACTATGATTAAGTTTTATTTTATTACTGAGTATAGAAACGCATTAAATAATTTTGACAGGTTTTGTCAAATGTTCCACCGGTCTGGAATCAAACTCTGGTCCTACGAAGTGGTAGCACGCACCTCCAACCCCTCAGGAAATCAAATTATGCACAAACGAACAACAGTATACTACTCAATCGCTAACTTCACATGCGTAATTTTTTAGATGTTTTAATCATGCCCATTTGTAGTTTTAATTCAAAATTGTATAATCAATTGTAAGATTATTTATGTAAAGTGCCTTTGAAAACAGTTTGTCAAGTTATAACTGGATTTTTCTGAAATAAATTTATATTCTTCTGAAATACACTTGTGATCAGCTAATTAAGCCAGCAACATTTTGATAAATTTTGGCTATTTTGCTTTCGTTTATTAATGTTTATTATTTTTCAATAAAAGTCTAGCTCATTATATAATAAACACCATGTAAATCCAGATTTCAGATTTCATGAGTATGAAGTTTAATACCCCATTAAATTCTAGCGTAATGATGTGCAAGTCTTACGTTTCTAAAAAATCGCGTTGATTTTTAATACTTTTTTTCTGACTGCATTACAAATTTTTTTCCATACAAAATAAACTCTACAATTTTTAATGGGCTATTAGACTGCCTACTCAAAAAAATTCTAAAAAATCTGGCTAAAAAGTTGAAAGTCTAGCTGAAACTTTGCAGATTTTTCTTAATTTGTGCACAAAGTTTGAAATCTGGATTTATGTGGTGTTTGTTATATAATGAGCTATACCTTTATGGAAAAATAATAAACATTAAATAGACAAAAGAAAAATAGGCAACATTTATCAAAATGTTGCTGGCTTAATTAGCTGACCACAAGTGTACATGTGCTCTTTTCTGAAAATCACTTGAGGTTTTCATTCGTTTTTTCTCTAAACTACATTGAAATTGAAAATTAATTGAGGGTTTCCGAATTTCGTTTCTGAAATATATTTGTGATTTTCTAAAAAAAAAACCATCGATTTAGCTGTTTTTAAGGTGACAGGTAATAAGATGAACGGAAATAAGGTCAATTGACATTATTTCCCACCCTGGTGCGAAATAAAGTCAATTGACATTATTACCTTTTCAAAAGCGAAATAAAATCCATTAACATTATTGCTCTTTCAAACATTAAATTTGCTTAGCTTCGCGGCGGCCCGCGTCCGCGCGCCACACCACGTCACGCTACGCCACCTAAGATATAACTGTCATCGGTGATATTAATGCTACCTTATATAACGCTTGACAGAAGAATTTACACTATTATAAATTGGAAATCAAAAGTAATATATCAGTGATGACAGGTAATAAGTCCCAGATGGTTTCTAAAATCACAAATTTAGTTTTTGTGCAAATTGCAGATAGAGGGTATTAATGAATTTAAGCCCTCGATATTTCACATTTTTATATTTGTAAGTTATTGGAAGATTTCTTCTGTGTTTTCGCAACAACTTGTCTACAGTAAAAAAGCATATAATTTGTGTTTCAAAAGTGTGTGAAAACCAATCAATTAACTTACATGATCTCGGTTCCGATATTAAATAATCAAAAATTGTTGAATGTGCCATCTAATAAATAGTGTCGTCGTTCTCCTTAGCTGCTTTTAAATGATATCGTCACAAATTGCTGGCGGAGACACGAATACAGTGTAAGAAAATTCCTTTTCTATAATTGTTTCCTTATAGAAAGGGTGGTATCTTTTCCACCTTAGACATTCGGAATTCGTTCAAAACATGCTAATTTAAAACACAGAATTCTTTTAATGTTCCTCCTGTTAATTTATTTCATAAGTCTGGCATTATCAAAATATTGTATGTATTGAAATACCACACCTTTGTATGTGCATATATGACGAACAATAAACTTCACTTGAAGTACGACTTTCGACACGTTTATACACGTGTTCTGACTGATAGGTTTTGGGCCTCACGCTTTTTCTTAAATAATTTTTAAGCAAAATACTTTTGAATTTGAACCATTTACGAAACTATGGCTACCAATTACATTCAAAGTGTGCCGAGGTTAAAAGGCAGAGAAAATTATGATGAATGGTGGTTTGCGGCTGAAAATATGCTGGTACTCGAAGGAAAGGTTCACTACATCAAATCAGCACCTGGAGTAGAAAGAAAAGTCGAAGAAGATGCAAAGACTAAGTCAAAGCTAGTATTGACCATTGACCCAAGTTTGTACGTGCATATAAAGGCAACAAAAACCTCGGAGGAGTTATGGACTAAGCTGAAAGCAATGTTTGATGACTCAGGCTTTTCGAGGAAAATAACCTTGCTGCGACATTTAATCTCATTGCGGCTAGAAAGCTGCGATTCAATGACGACATACGTAACCCAAGTTGTTGAAACGGCACAGAGATTGGATGGTTCATTACTTTCAGCTGGTTTTCCAGAAAGATTTGCGCCAATGATCATGGCAATAGAACACTCTGCAATTAATATAACTGCTGATGTCATCAAGTCGAAGTTGCTCGACATTGAAGTTTCGAAATTCGAAATGGACTCTAGTGGCGCTGCATTCGCTGCGAATAAAGCACAAAGAAAATTCGCCAAAAACAAAAGCAAGCATACACAGGGAATGTAAAACAAAAAGCAATTAACAAGTGAAGAAAAAAGTATAACTTGTTACAAATGCAAGCAATTAGGCCATTACAGAAATCAGTGTCCTCTAATGAAAATAAACAATCAAACGCATTTAGTTCCGTCTTCCTAAATGGAAGTTATGATAAAAGTGAATGGTACGTGGACTCCGGCGCTAGTTCACACTTGACAGCAAATATGCATTGGATTGAAAACGCTAATCATTCCCCTGGCATGTCAGAAATAATCATTGCAGATGAGGCAAAGATACCAGTTGTGTGTTCCGGAGATGTTAAAATTACGACTGGTTATAATTATAATATTACAGTTAAAAGTGTGCTGTGCGTGCCAAATTTAACAACGAACTTATTGTCAGTAAGTGCGCTTATTAAGAATGGAAACCATGTCACTTTTGAAGCTAACCACTGTTACATTCGCAACCAAAAACATGTCCTGGTTGCTCGAGCAGATTTAGTGAATGGTGTTTACAAATTAATATTAAAAACGAGTCCTGTTTTGGCAGCTACTGCAGTAGTAAACGCGGAGTTATGGCATAAACATCTAGCACATATTAACAGTTGTAACTTAAATAAAATGAGAAGTGGAGTTGTTGATAGTTTAAATTAATCCACTGTCAGTGACATCAAGAAAAATTCATGTGTGACCTGCTGTGAAGGAAAGCAGATGAGATTGCCGTTTCCATCTAAAGTTCAAAGAAGTAGTGACGTGCTGCAAATAGTACATGCTGATCTTTGTGGTGCCATGGAAACGAAGTCTATTGGAGGTGCAAAATATTTATTGCTTTTCGTAGATGACTATAGCCGCAAGACCTTCATATATTTTTTTAAAGAAAAAAATGAAGTTTTTGAGCTGTTTAAAGTATTTAAAGCAATGGTACAAAATCAACAAAATAAAAACATTAAAATATTGCGCACTGATAATGGTGGTGAATTTTGTAACAAAGATTTTGAAAAATATTTAATGCAAGAAGGAATAGTTCATCAAAAAACTGTTCCTTATACTCCGGAGCAAAATGGGGTTTGTGAAAGAGCTAACAAAACGGTAATTGAAAAAGCAAAATGCTTGTTATTTGATGCAAAACTGCCTAAAAAGTTCTGGGCGGAAGCTGCGAATACAGCCGTATACCTGAAAAACCATTTATGCAACGTTAGGAGACAAAACCCCATATGGAGCTTGGTTTTCTAAAAAAACCAAACCTAAGTCATATTCGCTTATTCGGAAGCCCAGTGATGGTTCACGTTCCGAAAGAAAAACGATTGAATTAGGACAGAAAGGCTGAAAAACGTATTCTTGTAGGGTACTCCGAAAATGTTAAAGGCTATCGTGTCTACGATCCGCAAAAGAATATTGTCACAGTGAGCAGAGATGTTATCATAATGGAAGAAGTTTCAGTAAACACAGACGAAGACAGTTCTATATGGATCGAGGGTGCAGGTTCGTTAATCGAAGGAGATGAATGCAAAGCAGCCGAGGAATTTTCATCGTCCATGGGAGAAAATGAAAGCAGAGATTCAGTGGGGGAATGTTTATTGAACGAATCTCTGGATTCTTAAATCTCAAACAACTCAGTTTACACAGACCCACATGGAAGCAGTGATGACAGCACACCGTCTACGCCAGCTGAAAAGGGTCCAGAAGTTCAAACACTTGCAGAAGTTGTTGAAAGCAGAAGAACTAGGAGAGCTCCAGATCGTTTTGGGTTTCCTAATATGTGCGTCTCAAATATTTTTTCAGAGCACATGGACTTCTCAGAGGCATTGACTGGTCCAGAAGCAGAACAATGGTAATTTGCCATGCAAGAAGAGCTCCAGTCATTCGAAGAGAACGAGGCTTGGGAGATTACGGACATGCCAAATGGTGCTTCGATAGTTCAATCTAAGTGGGTTCTAAACAAAAAGCTTGACGTAAGTGGAAAGGTGCGTTACCGTGCTCGACTTGTTGCGAAAGGTTTCACGCAGAAGTATGGTACAGATTACTCTGAAACTTTTTCTCCTGTGGTAAAGCGCTCCACGTTGAGAATGTTATTTGCTAATAGTGTGAAATATGCAATGAATATGACGCACTTAGATGTTACTACTGATTTTTTAAATGGACATCTAAAGGAAGATATTTATATGGCTTTTCCTGAGGGGTTTAAAAGCAAAATTATCGGCAAAGTTTTGAAACTAAAACGAGCAATTTACTGTTTAAAACAGGCTTCTTTAATTTGGTACGAAAGAGTAAAAGAATATTTGTGCAAGTTAGGATATAAAATGAGTTTTTATGAACCATGTCTATTTACAAAAATTGATAATGATGTAAATATTATAGTCGCAATCTATGTTGATGATTTTTTGATTTTTTCAACTAATGTGAAGGAGACCGAAATATTGAAAAATGCCTTGGGTTCTCAATTTAAAATAAAAGACCTAGGATATGTAAAACGTTATTTGGGTATGAGAATTCAAATGAATAAATGCAACAGTATAACTATAGATCAACAACAATATATCGAACAATTGTTATAAAGATTCAATATATCTAATTGTAAACCAATTGATACACCTATTGAGTGTAAGCTCAATATTGAACAGTCTAAGACTATTTGAATGAGGAAATAGCGTCAATGATTTTATTTCCAAATTTTTGTTAACTTTATTTCGCTTTTGAAAAGGTAATAATGTCAATTGACTTTGTTTCACACCAGCGTTTCACACCGATGATCTTGTTACCTGTCACCGTTTTTAAGGGTGCCGAAGAAATAACATTTCTAAGCTCCTGAAATACTATCAGAGTGTTAAATTTTCATATTTATTTATGTACCTACATATATATACATATATACATATTTCAACTTTACAGGACCCGTGGTATACCAACATTTTTATTAGGAAACTTTGAAGACCAGTCATTAGACAACAGTGAAGATGTTCAAGCTCTCTCGCAAACTGCAAAAACTAACGAGTATAATTCTGCAGCTAAAACTCAAACTTCAAATTTCAGCAATCAGCTTCAATTTCAAAATCAAACGCAAAGGGAGGACACGACACCACATGCGCATAGTGAAGAAGAGTTATTGTACAACATGGTTACGGAACTGAAATCATCTGATAATACGATACGTAATGATATTACGCCGCCACCAGGTGCTCCAAAACTAGAAAATAGTGCTCGCTTACGTCGATATAGACATAATATAGATTAATACTTAAAAAATCTCGAAAAATTGTACCTAGCTAATTTCAGTTACTCGATACTTATTTTGATAAACAAAAATTTAGAATTTTACCGCATTCATTTACCTCCAGCAAATCCATGAATTAGCTGAGGAACAATTATTACTCCGTTTTCCGAAATAAAGGCGTGGTTCATTTAATATTACACAACTCTGGACTGCGCTTTTTCTTTGGATTGTTAAGCGCGTCTACGTACACTATGTACTTTTCATCCTAAAAGTAAATGCACTTTTCGTACGAAAATTCCTTCGATGAGAAAACCTATGTCAAAGTTTTCTTTTTTCGTTTTCCTTCTACACTTCGTACTTTTTCTCTACCTTGTAAGTATGTACAGTATATACCTATGTATGTATGTCTGTATATACAGTGACGAGCAAAACTGTAACATGGTGTAACACTTTTTATTTCAGCCACCGCTATCTTTCCAAGTTCTAACGACATTCATACTTTTGTTGTATATTCTTATTGGTACACCCCTACCCCTCTCTCATAAAGATTTGAAGTGAATCCAACAACAGTAATAAAACCAGCAGACAAAAATGTAAATTATGGCATATGTTACAGTTTGCACTTATATATTTTTAATAAATTTTTGACAATTTTCACGAAAAAAAAAAAATTGTTAACACAATGTTCAGTATACATTTGCTTTTTTTAGTTCCTGGATGCAACTTGGCATACCTTATGTGTATCTCTGTAAACATTCTGGAGGTATAGCCTCCCATATATCCTTGGTGTGCTTTCACAGCTCATGTACTCCATTGGAAGGATTTGGATACTTAGTAAGCTGCGCTTTTAGTTGATTTCGCAAATTTTCGACGAGATTCATATCCGCGGATTGTGGAGGTCATTTCAAAATAGCAAATTTTGGCTTTTGCATCCAGTCTTTGCGAACATATGCAGTATGTTTTGGGTGATTTTTCAGCAGAAACTCTCATTTTTCGACTACATCTTGCAAATTTTGTTGAATATGAACAGATAATGTTCTTTATGCATAATGCGTACTAACGGACCAACAATATTTTTGAAATACAACCCCAAATTATTATTGACCGACCACTGTGATTCACAGTTTGCCTTACATGATGCGCATGGGCTTAATTTGGGTCTTTGATCCAATACCATGCCCGGCCATCTGATTCAAAGCGATTAATTTAGTCTTGTCAGACCAACTAACCTTCAATTAAATCTTAAAAATGTGTTTTTATTGCATTCTGTAAGGGCTAACATATCCCAATAGGCAATAGGTTTTCGCGCGATCTGGCAAACTGCTTTCACTTTCGCACATGTATTTTGATCAAAATGGTTTTTTCCTCTTTTATTATGACTTTGCGTTCAATTTGACAATTCTTCGCTTCGCTGTCTACTGATTTGCATTCGATTTGAATACCTTAAACGCTTCTATAATAGTGGCTGCAGCGCTACTTGCTACTAAGTTCACAAGATATCGGACCGTAATATTTTTTGGCAGACTTCCTTTGTCCTTGATAACATTTTAGGCTATATTTTTTCTCAGTCTTAACATTTTCACGTGGCGAGCTCCACAATTGTTTGCCACTTTTCCTACGGCCCCGCGTTTCCGCAGTAAATCTATTATTTACATTTATGTTTCCTGATTAACCATATTATTTACTGGTAATCTCTTCTTGAATATATTACAATGCAGAAAAACGTCATTTGACTTCCAACTAAGTAAAAGATAACTGTAAAATGCAAAACTGAGAGTGAGTGCAAAACTGTGACATTGGCCTTAATTTACATTTTTGCCTTGTGGTTTTATTATTGTTGTTGGATTCACTTCAAATCTTTATGAGAGAAGGAGTAGGGGTGTGCCAATAAGAATATACAACAAAAGTATGAAAGTCGTTAGAACTTGGAAAGATAGCGGTGGCTGAAATAAAAAGTGTTACACCATGTTACAGTTTTGCTCGTCACTGTATATACTCGTATTAACAGCCCAAGTGCTCTGGGCTGCAGTGGCGTATATTTTAAAGTTTCTCATATGAATATTTAGAAAAATTAGTAGTACATTTTTTTTCTATTTGTATATATATGAACGCAATAATATTATTAGGACTTGAATCTAGGTGGATAAAATTATTCACTGCTATTGTAGATTAAATTGTTAGGAACTAAGGTTCGGCATTTCTCATTCACAATCTTTCATGAACGTTGCATGATTAAAAAATATATTTATATTAAGTATGTTCGCTTTAAGCATGTATAAACTTAGAAATCTGGTTCTACTTTTTATAAAAAGCTTTTTTTCGAATTTTTTAAGCCATTTCGTAACATTAAAATACTGCCGATTTTTTTCATAAAAGCCTTTGTAGGACTTTTTTTCAATATTAAGTTGAAACTCTCTTTTGGATGCGGGGACCGTTGGGAAACATAGGCTTGTTTTTAAAGCCTCCAGTTTTCATATTTCTGGTTTTCGTTTTTTAACCGACTTCACAAAAAGGAGAAACGTTATCAATTCGTGGGAATATTTTTTATTTCTATTTTTTGTTTATGTATGTTACCGCATAACTTTGGACCACGTTAACCGATTTCTATAATTCTTTTTTTTAATTCTCACAGGTGGTCGGTTTAAATTAACGATAATCTAAGATTTGTATTTGTATAAGATTTGTAATTGAAGTCGGTTTTGTTTTTGGCTTAAAAATTACTTGTTTACCTATTTAAAATAGGGTTCCCACTTTTTTACAAATTTTTGTGGACCGTTGCGGAATTTTTTCAGGACTTTTCAGGGGTTTACCCATGCGGTAGGGGGTAGGGAGGGGGCGCAGCCAAAGTTTCATAAGCTTCTTTCTATGCATTTCATAATCAATTTCCAATAAAAAAAATTGTGCAATAAATTAAAAGTTTAGGGGTCTTCACATCAGCTTCGGTAGTTTTGGTGAACTGCTGGTTGTTACTCGATAATTTTATCAACTGTGAAGCTATCATCTAATTTTTGGGCTGATATATCATGTTTATAAACAGCTGTTTGATGCTTTTTTCCTATACAAAAAATAATTTGTAACAGAAAGTTTAATAATTTTTACCCAATCATATCGGTCATTTACTTCAAAAAAAAGGTAAAATAATTATACGGACAGGTTCTTGAATTCACTTCCGAGCGAATTTCAACCCCTGCCCATTTGAATTCAAAGCGAACTTAACTCAAATTCACTCGGAAGTGAATTGCAGAACCTGTCGGATTATCTTTTAATATTTGCTACTTATTTTAATTTAGGTTTATGTATGTCTAGCGTTCAGAGGTTTTGTAGAAAAAACAAAAATGAAATCGTCACTAAAACAATTTATCGATTTGCAGAAGACCTTCGAAGACTATTGTTTAAATAAGCAAGTAATTTTTTAGCAAAAAACAAAACCGACTTCAAATTAGGATGGGAACACCTCCGAGGCACCACCTTTCCTTTAAAAAAAGAATTATTGAAATCGGTTATGCGGTTTCGACGAATAGATAACCTCCTCCCTGTGCAATTAAGGTAACTAATAAATTTTTGTTTTAGCTCTTCAATAAGTTTATAATTAACTTCATGCAATATAAATTCCTTTGTAGGGCTCGGTACAACTCAATTGGTACAATAACAATTAATTTTTAAGCAAACAACTCAACCGACTTCAATTCTCATATACAAATTTAGAAATACCGTTAATTTTTCCATGATCCAATGATCGGATCTAAACTAAATTAGTAGTAGAATTATGGAAATCGGTTAATGTGGTCCAAGGTTATGCGGTAACTCAAGTAGCACAAAAGTCAAAAATACACCAAAATATTTTGTGTATTTTTTACATCGGCGTGATATACATTTTCAATATAAAAAATATGCTATTTCTAAGCCCAGTTTTTGAACAGTTTATTTCGATTCAGTGTAAAGGTTATGCCGCTTTTTCGTGCATTATTTACACCTACCGTCAATTTTTTTTACTGATTTTCGGCATATATATTATGCCAGTGGTATACAAGTTTTCTTGTTTCTAGAACATAATATAAACTCCGTTGGTGTAAAATACGTATTGGTATTGGCTCAAATCATACACCATAATGGTAAAGAATTTACATCATATTCTAGCATAAATATATTTTCATGAGTGTGAAGAGTACAAAAGGATTCGAGGAATAAAATTTACTACTAATCAAATTTAAAATTAACTCAGACATAAAATTTACACCGAAGCTCTTTTTTAATCTGTGCGACTTGGAATTCCTTTTATAAATCTCAGCATTCCTTTTCGTAATATGCAGGCAAGAAAATCGCGAATATATATGAATGTGAGTTCCTAATTTAAAAACGAGGTACATTCTGTCGAGTGAATTTCGGTACTACCCCCTCTAAAACTCGAGCGCCTCAAAATTTATAAGGATTTGAAGATTTTGAAATAAATCTGGAAAAACTTATATTTTGAAAGCAATGAATTTTTCGCCATTATTAAATTTTTAAGAGATGCGCTGTTTAAAAAAGGTTCGAAAATACACATAAAGTGGCATAGTTGAGCCAATGTACATAATGAAATTGTTAAATTAGTTAAATAATAGTCATACAGCTTTAATATGGCGTCCAGCTGAGTTTCAGTATTAGGCTAAGTTTACAACCTAACGTATTAGCGTAGCGAGAATACATAAAAATCGCTTCTAACCAACATTTACACAGTCTTTGGTGTTTATCGCTGTGCAAGCAAATAAAAATTATGCAGTTTGTTAAAAAAAGCTTTTTCTCATACTTAAAGCCCAAATAAATAAAAAATATACATATGTACATATTTATATAATAAATTAAACATCTCTTCTACTGCTATTATATACAATACAATATGCTTAAGTTTCGGTATAAATTGTCAAAGGGTTGTGGAAACAAAAAAAATATATTAGGGGAATCCCTACGTAGCAATGTATCACACGTTTTGTTGCTTTCCCAACAACAAAATATGTGCTAGATTGGTACGTAGCAACTTTAAATCTAAAATGCTACTCATCGTAAACTCCCCTATTATAAAAAATTAGTCGTGTATAATTTTGCTACAATTTAAACACTAGCTACGTTTTAATCGCCAGCGATTATGCTGGCGAAGAAGTTTCTTTGGATTGAGCGATTTCCATTGCATCGCGTAACGCTATTACTCTAGGTTGTGAACTTAGCCTTACTTTTATAATACTTTGAAAATATGGTCGTCGTTGAAAACTTACACAGATTCTTGAGTTTGGTACAAAAATATTTACCAAGCCAAGAACGGTGTATTTATTTTGCCCTAGACACAATTCAGTTTGAGAATTTGGTATAAAAAATGTTTCTTGCCAAATGAACACAGTTGACAGAAGTTTAAGCGCCTACCACACGTCCATTATTCGAACGCAAACGCGAACGTATACATTTCAACATGTTTTGTTAACGTTCGCGTACGAAAAGAAGAAATCAAATCAGCGTTCGCCTATGTTATGTAGAAAAAATTCTCGCTGTTGTTCGTACTCATATATACTATGCAACTTATAGCTGCATTTGTGAAGGCATGATGTTGAATCATTAGTACCCAAACAAACTTTAAGCGTGTAGGGGTGCCTTATTGATGCATATTTCACCACTGGTGTATTAAATATACCAACCAGTGTTACCACTCGACAATATTTTTAGGAACAAAAAATCCTACCAAATCAGTTTCCAAACTACCAATTTTTTTTAATCATCAGATATTGATATTTTATTTCGTTTCTGATTTTACTTCATGCAAAAGTATGAATCTTTGATATTAATTCAATTTATATCAATTATTTTATGTCTAAAATGTAAAAAAAATACAATCGATATAAACATTTTATATTTGGTAACAAAAAAAATGTATTACTGTGCTCGCGCAATTTTATTTTTATTTATTTGTTTTCATTTAACCATGATGCAATAAAATTACGGAATGTCAGCAACATAATCTTAATATTTCGGTACGAGTTTTAGGCCATTTTAGCACGCTTTCAGTACGCTTTTCTACTTTCACATCACCATTGTATTACCGCCATTCGACAAAATTTATTTAAAATTTTTACAAATGTTCTAATAAACGAATACTATGCAACAACAGCTCAATGCATTTTTGACATTTCGAATAGGATTTATTTTCTATTATAACTTCAAAACTTTGATAGGATTGCAAAACATCTTTAAAATTTGGAATCGGAAATCCAAATCGATGAGAAATCAATTTCGAACGAAACCAGAACAGCCCTGAAATGAAACTACCAATTTATCAAAACGGCAACACTGATAGCAGCTCTACTTGTGGTATGTATAATAAGCTCATATTAAAACAGGCAGTGTATTATGTACACACACACTAGCTTTGTTTCTTTACTTTCCTAGCAGATCATTATCAGGAAGAAGAATGGGAAGAATTACAGAATTACGCTCACAGCGAGTGAAATATAGAAAAAGTCAAGAAACGCAAACTAGCAGAAACTAGCTAGTAAACACCTGACCGATGCTTTTGACAACTGAACATATGTATTTGCTGCGAATTTTTAATCGCATTTTATGTTTAAAAATTGTTCACAAATACTCAGGTTTTGCCACACTTTATCAAATTTAATAAATCGCCCATTTTTATCAAAAAATACAAAAATATGTAAAAGAAGCAAATCAAAGTAGCTGTGCCTAATCTCTCTAATGTTGGAGCAACAGCTGAATTTTTCACCGCATAACGTGAAAATTATGTGTTTCTTGTAATTTGCTTTTGTAATTTTTTACTTATATTCGGCTAACACTACCTTGTGTAAATGCGCCTATCTGTAAAGAAACAAAGCTACTTTGTGGTGTATTCAATATTCATTTTTTGGTGAATTCTTTGGTCCACTGTCAGTTGCTCTCAGAATTTGTGATGTGTGATGTATTGGCAAGGAAAGCAATCT
>NW_016157134.1:372818-374605 GCF_001687245.7 Rhagoletis zephyria | reverse complement strand
GTACGTTCTTTTTTATTCAATCTAATCAGATTTGTACCAAAATCCATAAATTTACACCAATTTATACACCAGTGTGCTACTTGAGAACATACATTAAAAACAATATTCCGATAAATTGATTACCTCCTCCTTTTTTGAAGTCTGTTAAAAAGAGAAAAATTAATTAGCTAAATTATTATAAATATTTTAGTAGCTATATTTTAACATTTCTAATAAAATTTACATCACAAATAATCTCAGACAACCCCCTCCCCCTTAATATGCTCTGCATACGCCCACGATTTTACCGGATTTTTTCAACCCTTCTAGACTTTGTCCGGGGACTTTTCATGACATTTCGGGACCTTCAGAATGACCCTGAAATAGGCTTTTCTCGATTTCTAGGGACTTCTTAGGATGGCCTTAAAGGGTTCGAGACTTTTTCAGTGTTATAAGGGTTCATTTCGGTTTTATATGGTATTTTCTCACACACACATTTAAAATTTGAATGCCTGGAAAATACAGGGCAAATATTACCTATTATTTTAAGTTCAAAAAATTGTTTCTAATATTTACTTACAAATAAAAAGCGTGTTTTCTTACCCAAAATATTTTGACGATCTCTTGAAATCGATAATTTACTGATTTTTATTTGGCTATGTCAGCAATAACTGAATTAAATTTACGACTTTTTTTAAATTTAAGTCAANAATGCCTGGAAAATACAGGGCAAATATTACCTATTATTTTAAGTTCAAAAAATTGTTTCTAATATTTACTTACAAATAAAAAGCGTGTTTTCTTACCCAAAATATTTTGACGATCTCTTGAAATCGATAATTTACTGATTTTTATTTGGCAGCAATAACTGAATTAAATTTACGACTTTTTTTAAATTTAAGTCAAATTCAATAACGTACACATTTAAACAAAAACTAAATCGAAAGGTGAAACTTAAATTGCTTACGTGAAACTCTCTGTAAAGCTAAGTGTAAACGGTAGAGAAACCTCGCTGGAGTTTTACTGAAATAAAAATCTCCTCTTCCAATTTAGTTTACACGGTAGAGCAACTCTAGGAGATATTGGGTAGGTTCAGAAGGCGCAGCAGTTGAGCCCAACCGTTGATAACAAAATCAGTGATCGTTATGTGTCTTCTGAACGGCTCGATACATTATCCGTAAGATTTAACTCTAAAAGGTACACACCAACATGTTGTCTCAAGTGATCACCAACATGTTGTCTCAGTGACGATCATCTAACACGCAACTGTTCAGTTGATCAGAAGTACGCAACAACGCGTTCAGAAGGTGCAATCGCAACAGTTACTGAGCTGTTGCGCCTTCTGAACGTGCTGAATGAAATCAGTTCCACTTATGTGGAAATCAGTTCCCCTCATGTGGAAATCGAAGAGCTTTTTGTTTTATAAATATTGACACAGAATGCGAAGTGAGCGTTTACTTGATAAAATTGGGCGGTTATTTTATTTTATTCATTTTATGTTACATTTTATTTACATTATTTTATTTTGGCTAGACTTTATTCCAGCCCGCTAGATTTAATCTAAACAATCAAATATATTTTTTAACGGATTTCAATATACATACGATATTCTGAACGAAATATATTGACCCCGTGCCACCTAACGGCTAAATTTTTTGTGGAGTTACTTCTTTTATTTATTTATTTATTTATTTATTTATTATGTCTAATAACAATTCAGAACAGACATTTAAGAAGTTAATATATAACTACAATAGTCAATATGAAATATTATAACATTAAATGATCAATTCTTATATATATATATA
>NW_016157134.1:348648-372506 GCF_001687245.7 Rhagoletis zephyria | reverse complement strand
AACAGTTTTAGATCTCGACACTTAACAAACTCCTGCCTATCGTGACTCGGCGCAAAAATTTAAAATATTGGTTCCGTACGTCATGCGGACTGCGCCCCTCGTGCGGATGGGCGGGAATGGAGGGTAAAAACCTTTGGGATATTATTATTATTGTATATTCTTGTTGGTACATCCCTACTCCCTCTCTCATAACGATTTGAAGTCAATACAACAACAATAAAAAAAACCAGCAGACAAAAATGTAAATTAAGGCAAATGTTACAGTTTTGCACTCACGCTCAGTTTTGCATTTTACAGTTATCTCTTACTTAGTTGGAAGTCAGATGACTTTTTTCTGTATTGTAACTTATTGAAGAAGTGATCACCAGTAAACAGTATAGTTAATCAGGAACCATAAATGTAAATAATAGATTTACTGCGTAAAGGCGGGACCTCACAAAAGGTGGCAAAAAATTGTGGAATTTGCTACTTGGAAATGTTAAGACTTAGAAAAAATATAACCAAAATTAGAGTTTCTACTGATAAATCGCTCAAAACACACTGCACATGTTCGCAAAGCCTGTATACAATAGCAACAATTTGCTAATTTGAAATGACCTCCACAATCCGCGGACATGAATCTTATCGAGAGTTTGCGAAATCAACTAAAAGCACAGCTTAATAAGTATCAAAGTCCGTAAAATCGAGTACATGAGCTGTGAAAGCAAACTAAGGATATATGGGAGGATATACCTCCAGAATTTTTATAGAGATACAAATAAGGTATGCCAAATCGCATCCAGGAACTAAAACAAGCAAAAGGGTACTGAACATTGTGTTAATAGTTCTTTTTTTCGTGAAAATTGTTAAAAAGTTCTTAAAAATATATGAGTGCAAAACTGTAACATTTGTAATAATTTACATTTTTGTCTGCTGGTTTTATTATTATTGTTGGGTTGACTTCAAATCATTGTGAGAGAGGAAGTACAGGTGTACCAATAAGAATATACAACAAAAGTATAAAAGTCGTTAGAACTTGGAAAGATAGCGATGGCTGAAGTAAAAAGTGTTGCACCATGTTACAGTTTTGCCCGTCACTGTATGTATCTCCCTACCAAGTTCTAGTACTCTACCATGAACACTTCCAGAGATACACTACAGTATCAAAAATTCGGTTTGTGTGGGAGGTGCCACGCCCCCTTTCCAATAACGGCAATTTTTCTCAAAGAGTATGCGATTTTTTTCATATATCTCCATACCATGTTTGAGTACTCTACGATGAACACTTCCAGAGATATGCAGTAGAAAGATTCGGTTTGTATGGGAGGTGCCACGCCCCCTTTTTCAAAAACCACAATTTTTCTCCATAAGTATGCGATTGTTTTCGTATATCTCCATACCATGTTCGACTGCTCTACCATGAACACTTCCAGAGATATGCAGTATGAAAAATTTGGCTTGTATGGGAGGTGCCACGCACCCTTTTCCAAAAACCCACAATTTTTCTCCATGAGTGTGCGATTGTTTTCATATATCTCCATACCATGGTCGAATACTCTACCATGAAAACTTTCAGAGATATGCAGTGTGAAAATTTCGATTTATATGAGAGGTGCTACGCCCTCTGCACCTAGCGGTATGAAATATACTTTATAGTCTAAGAGCCAGTGAGCGGCTACCTGTATGTATTTGACCAGACCTGAATTTTTATACACTGAGGCCCCTATACCTATTTTACATAGGATGGGTACTCACTAAGCCCAAAGCGGTGGACGCGGCAAGCGCTCAGGTAAGACAGGTATTGATTTTTGGAGAATTTTAAATGCATTTGACCACGTCTGCCGTTTTGAAATTTGAAAATATACTATTATTATTATCGGAAAATAACAATGGCAGACCATTATTGCGCGTTTAACATTATGGCAGACAATTTTGAAGATACTAAAAAAAATGAAATTTTGAAAGTAATTGACCAGATCTGACATTGTTATATTTTATTCATTATAGTCTTAAAAACTTATATTGATCACGGCAGACGTTTTCATTGCGTATACACATCAGCGGATAACAAAATCTTAGCTACTACCCGGTCAGATGAATACATAGACTGTATATAGCCATCTTTCTCCTTCCTCCTATATATTTCTATTGTACTCATTTTAGCTTATACTATGTACTCGTATAGCTATTAAAATATTAATACTTTGGGGTTTATACCTGAGAGGGCCATGTTGTAACGGTTTTCGTCAGATGTTTTCAGTATTTTGTGAACCTTCATACAGATGCCTCGTGTTTCGTGAATTTAATATTGTTTTTTTGTGTTTTGTTAGTTTGACTATTATTTATTATATATATATCTGTCATCATGTTGGGTGAAAGTGAAGAAGAAAAAATGAAGTGTGTTTTTTGTTCCACTATAAAAACTGATAAAATATTAATATTATCCGAAGCGACAATGACGAAGTGTCGAAAGATTTTGAGGTTACGAAAAATTAATAATTTAAAATATAAAGATATTATTCTACCAGATGAAATTTTCGATTCAGGATATCATAGTAGTTGTTATAAGACATTTACGGCTTNTATAAAAACTGATAAAATATTAATATTTTCCGAAGAGACAATGACGAAGTGTCGAAAGATTTTGAGGTTACGAAAAATTAATAATTTAAAATATAAAGATATTATTCTACCAGATGAAATTTTCGATTCATTTCTTTCTTCAATTAGATTACATATTTCTTTGTAGACCGATTCATGAATTTCTCTAGAGATATGCCATGATGTGCGGACAGGACTTTTTACTAATGATCTTTTTTGATTTCTAAAATTTTGCCGACACACATCATGGTAATATACGTTAGGAGAAGAAACACTTAGTATTTTTGTCAAGGTATCATTGTAAATTTCTGTATCAGGCTTAAAATTTTGTAAAATACTTTTTTTAAATTGATCTTTTTCTGAAGTACGTAATGGCTCATTCTTAGACCGGAATTGTTTCTTTTGTTTATTACAAAAAAAACACAAGTTCGGGTTTGCTAAAGCAACGGTATCAGAAGTCTCATTAGTTGATGAATGTTCACATGATCCTTCCTCCAACGGCGGATTCACTTCAGCGTCAATATCCTTTTCTACGACTTCATCTATTTCAGGAATGGTCACGTTGTCTACAGGGGAATCATGTANGTGGTCAAATGCATTTAAAATTCTCCAAAAATCAATACCTGTCTTACCTGAGCGCTTGCCGCGTCCACCGCTTTGGGCTTAGTAAGATAGGTATAGGGGCCTCAGTGTATAAAAATTCAGGTCTGGTCAAATCCATACAGGTAGCCGCTCACTGGCTCTTAGACTATTACATCTGATTCTCATACCTACGATATATGCACAAAAAATTTCATAAATATCGATCAAGCCGTTTAGGAGGAGTTCGACCACTAACACCATGACACGAGATTTTTATATATTAGATATAAAGCCATAGGGTTATCGGAAACAGCTCTAACGATTTTGATGAATTTTTTTACACAGATAATATTTTGAATCTTAATGTTATCTGAATAGACAATATCTCCGAGAAGACTCGTATAAGGTTGCCACCTGCTCGAAATTAGTTACAAATTAATTAAAACATAATAAGGGTATCAAATGGAAGTTATTTTAAAGATCCCTAATTCATACATATTTTTAACAGGGTTGCCACCTATTTTGAATTGTATATTTATTTAAATTTTTGTTTAGAAGAAAAGGTAAAATATTACTATTCAACCACCAAGAGAAGGTTATTAAACAATGCTTTCCATATATACAAAATGTTATCCCTTAGGATAATAGGGTAAGGTTGCCACTTATTTTCGATTCTTCACAATTTCTCTAAAACATCGCAATATGGATATCAAATGAAAGGTGTTGTTGAGAACTTTGGTCAGAAAATATTTTCCATCAGGGTTGCCACGGTTCTTTGTAATAAAAATTTGTATTTTATTAATTTCAATCAGCATTTTTTTAATGTATACACAGTACATATACGCCCAAGATATTTATTTTTATTTCTTCATTTATTTGTTTATTTATTTATGTTTAAATCTACAGTACAATGTACCTTACAGACTAAAAAATGTATTGGATAGAGATAAGTCATTGATAATACAAAATAATATACAAATCAAGCGATTAAATTAAGGACTTTAATAAAAGCCGATTTAGGCAAAGCAAAGTCTGTGTTTGGTAGTTAATGCAAGATATGTACCATTCCTTCCAGCATATTTCGAAATAGGGTTGCCACCTAAATTTAGAGTTTAAAAAGTATATGCATATAAGATTAGTATAAGAAAAACTTGAGTAACTAAACCTAAACTATTCCGCTTTAAGCTTGTGAGGTATCATTGGAAAGGTATTTTCTCACCCTTTTTACTTCTTTGCTAATAAACTCATTCAAAGCATGAAAGAGAAAGGCAGGATGAGTGTCATTCCAAGTTGAATTAAGATGTGTTGGCATTTGAAAAAAAATTGGGACGTGAATGAGTTTTTTGCACATAAAAAAAAGGTGTGAAAAAATACAGGTACCTCATAAGTCTAAATCGGAATAGTTTTGGCCCAGTTATTCAAGTTTTCGTAAATCAATCTTTGAAAAATGTTAAAAAACAGCATCAAAAATCTCATTATTACGATTCCGTTGAAAAGATTTTTAAATATTTTTAAGCTTAACCTGTTTTGTCAACTGAAAGGATTTTTTCAAAAAGTTCTTTAAGAAACTATTTTTATTCATAAGAAAACTCCATTTTTGGAGATATTTTCAAATCGGTCTAGCTCACGTAAATCTAATATTTTTCCGAAATATTTTGGTGGACATCTTCAAATATAATAAATTTTGTAATCCCGGCTGAAAACCCGCAACTTTTTTCGGTGATGCAGTCTAATGTACATACATAGGTACGTGGTGTTTATTACAAACAAAAGCCTTGCTAAAATCAACAAACAGCTGCTCGTTCATAAACTTTTCGAGTAAGTACTTGCAGCGTGATCCTAAAAGAAACATAGAGAGTAAAACTGAGAGGAAGAGAAAATTATCAGAAAAAGTTATTGAACGCAAAGCGGTTAAATTTTGGCGCGTATTTTCCTTTAGATTCGGAATATTTCCCATCTTCATAAAAATCAAACAATCTATCTTAGATTTTAATTATTTAACGATATTTTCATTTCACTAATTTTGTTTTAAGGATGTTTTCGTTAAATTTGAAATTGACACATTACCGATTTTTTAACAGCTGCAAATTCCTGCTAGTAAACTATTTTCTTCCCACAATTTGTAGCTCTATCGGGTTGTTAAGATCTCGAATTCGCCCTCTTGTACATTTTTGGCGTTATTGAACGCATTTCCAGCAAAAACTTGCGCAAGTACTGGTAACAATTCGTAATAACTTTTTGATATTGTACGGGTCTAGGAGTGTTTTTGTATTCTCCAGACAAAATTATCCAGCAGCTAAATTTCTGAGCATTGGCCATCAAAGAGACAAAATATGCAGAAGTACGAGAACGCAAAATTTGGTACATTGTCCAGATTTGGGTTTTTTTACTATTGAATTCTTTTGGATGAGAAAGACGTTTATAGCATATAAATTAGAGTGGTCATAAAAATACTCTTTTTGGAATTTCATAAACGCTACATCAGAATATTGTTATTTGTGATAAAAAAAACGACACGTATTTTTTATTTAAAAAAAAATTGTTTTTAGAGGTCGCGCTGGTCGGTTTTTTTTTTTATAAAAACGCTGATGTTCTCAATTTTTTTATTTTCATGACGTGTTAAAATGCAGCTAAAAATGTGATTTTTACATATAATTACTCTGGTATTATTAGGAACATTCCCTTAATTACACACCTGTCTTGGACAGTTAGAATGGGCCTAGTCCCCGAAAATATTCTCTCGAAAACAAGACACTAGTAAAATTAAAACGTTGATACTGAACGATTTACGCATTGTTATGGGCTGGAACTTGTTACCAAAGGGCTTCTGGGGTTGCTAATTAGGAATCTGAAGTCACTTTTTCAAAATTCAAAATGGCGGATTCAAAATGGCGATCCATTTTTTTTTAATGATTGGATTTATTCGAAAACCGGCACTCGAGAACAGAACTGACAACAGATTTGTAATCAGCAAGCTCAGAAACCCACTGGAAACGAGTTTCAACCCTTGACAATGCTTAAAGCTTTCAGTATCCACGCTTTAATTTTAGTGTTTTTTTTTATTTGATAGCCTATTGCATCCGCCATTTTGAATTTATAAAAAATTTACTCCAGATACGTAAACGTCGACCCCAAAAACTCTCGAGTGCCGGTTTTCGAACAAATCCAATCAATTTTTAAAAAAATTGATCGCCATTTTGGATCCACCATTTGAATTTTGAAAAACTGACTTCAGATTCCTAATTAGGAACCCCAGGAACCCCGCGGTAACAAGTTCCAACACATGACAACGCGTAAATCGTTCAGTAACAAAGTTTTAATTTTACTAGTCTCTTTTCTTTTCATTTCATTTATTTTAGTCTATGACTTTAACAATCTTACAGACTAGATTACATAATAGGTTAGAATAATAGAAATTATATTAATTATACAATGTTTCAATATTAGATTTAAATATCAATCTCGGCAATGAAAACTCAATATTTACAATTTTTGAGATTTTATTAAACTCTGTGAGGGCTCTATATATTGGTGCTAGAGTAAAGTAATTTGCCTTAACTGGAAGCATATGAAAAGGTAGTTGAAAACGCAAAATTCTGTTTGGAACATTGAAACAAATCTGGTTAAGTAAAACAGGGCAATCAATATATCCATTAACCAGATCATATATAAACATCAGTGACTGGATAAGTCTTCTACTTTCCAGTGATTTTACATCAATAAGCTTACAGAGAGAATTATAGGCCGGTAAAGGCTCAGAAAAGTTAAGCGGCTGTAGGGCAAAGCGAACAAATTTGCGCTGGACTCTTTCAAGCCTACTAGCATAAAGGCTATATATTGGATTCCATATTATAGATGCATACTCTAATTTAGAACGTACCAGCGCATTGAAAAGAGTTTTCCTGGTATAAGGATCTTTGAAATCCTTAGCATATCTACGCAGAAATGCTAAGTTGCTATAAGCCTTCGGGATAACGTAATTAACATGATTTGTAAAAGTGAAACCCGAGTCAAACACAACACCCAGATCTATAAAATCATTGACTGAGGTCAGTTTATGGTTCAAAATACTATAAGTCGGGCTGATGATGTTTGAAGACCTAGAAAAGGTCATATGGTAGCATTTATTAATGTTCAGTGATAATTTATTTACCCGACTCCAAATAATAACATTATCCAGATCATGTTGTACATAAAGTGTATCAGAGACACAAGTAATTTTTTTAAAGAGTTTAAGGTCATCTGCGTAGAGGAGGAACTCGGAATATTTAAAACAGTTCCCAATATCGTTTATAAATAAAACAAATAACAGAGGGCCAAGGACACTACCCTGTGGTACACCGAAAGTTGCAATAAAGCTGTTAGATCTGTAACCTTCAATTTCAACAAACAGCAATCTGTTCGAAAGATAAGATTTCAACCAGGACAAAAATACCGAGTGAAAACCAAGACTCTCCAACTTACGTAACAAAATAGAATGGGAAACTTTGTCAAAGGCTTTGGAAAAGTCTGTATAAATAGTGTCCACCTGAGACCCACATTTGAAGGATGAGACACAATATTCCGAAAAAGTCACTAAATTAGTAACCGTTGAGCGACCGCGAACAAAACCATGCTGACGAGATTCTAATATGCTCTTAGTAGCGAAAGAAAGCTTATCTTTGACGACTATTTCAAAAAGTTTGGAGCAAGCTGTTAACTTGGAAATAGGCCTATAATTTGAGACATCATTCCTACTTGCAGACTTAAAAACTGGGGTAATGGATGCAATCTTCCAACGATCAATAAAAATGCCTAATGAAAGAGAAAGATTAAAAATTATGCATAATGGGACACAGATGGATGAGACGCATTGCTTTAAAAAATATGAAGAAAGACCATCATTGTCACTTTTCATGGAAGATTTAAGACAGGAAATACCAATCGAAATATCTAACTCTGTTAAGGTTAGAGACCCAAAATCTAAGGAAGAATGAGGAGGGAAATTTACTGAAGTATTAACAAACTCGTCATCTGTAACGAAATTCGATTTAAAAAACTCTGCAAAAAAATTGACAGAATCGGTAAGCGACTGTGAGCTCTTCCCATTAAAGTGCATACAAGTTCGAATATTGGACCCACCTCTTTTAGAGCGAATATAGTTCCAAAAGGCCTTGGGGTCTACTTTCAGCTCAGATTCAAATCTGTTTATATATTTATTATATAGAAATTTGTCTAAGACGTTAAATTGCTTCATATAATAGTAATATTTATTTTTAAAGCTAATGATGTTGCGTTCCTTATAAAGCTTGTAGTATTTATTTCTTTTGTTTTTTAAAGCTTTAAGATTTTTAGTATACCACGGGAGTTTATGAAGTCGAGGCGGTAGTAGTGAAAGTTTATTAGTGAATAATTCAGTCAATTTATGTAGAAAAGATTCAAAGCACAAAGAGACATCTTGCGAATTCAGAATAGTCTTCCAATTTACATCCGAAATAGCAGCATTTAATTCATTATAATCGGCACCACGAAAGTCGAAAGAGTCGCAATTTTTATCTTCAATGGAAAAAATATCTATCTATTAATATTTGTTGGAGTTAAAATATCATTGTTTTGCAAATATGACCATTTCAAATCAGTGAGATTAAAATCACCTAAGAAGCAGAAATTACAATTCTCATTATGCTCAACAAGATGCATTATATTATTAACATGACAACTATACAGATCATCCGTACTAATTGGTGGTACATAAGACACACATACCAGTAATTTACGAGCAAGGCCAAAAATACACACACACAGTTGATCAATAAGAGAGTCCGCATCCAATAGTTGAATATTTGAAGAACGTAAACAGCTTTTAACGGCAATTAAAACACCACCGCCCTTACGGTGACCAGTTTTTATAGCGTCTCTATCCTTTCGATAAATTTGAAATAAATTTGGATTAAAATACTCTTCATCAAAGAAGTCTGAGTTAAGCCAGGTTTCGACAAATACATAAATATCATATTCAGCTCGCGAGGTCGCTAAATACACTTCCTTCGTTTTAGTACGCATTCCAGACATATTTTGGAAATAGATTTTAAGATTACGAGATTTGCAATTTATATCTGCAGAGCTATTTGGTCGGTTCAGTGGTTCCTTCCCTTTGAAAAATTTGAAATGGGCGAATACTAATTCCCGAAGGCCAAACATTAGGATTCATAATCTTCTCATAAGATGATGGCAAAACTCCAAATTTAAAATTTACACTGCGAATGTTATCGAGAGATGAACCTTTCTTTATAAGTTTGAAACACGCAAGATGTTTGCTATCGACGCCAGAATTTTTTGATACATAAGCAATGATACTATCAGCAGTCACAGTTGGCTTAAAAGCCGATACATGCACCCACTTCTTTTTGATAACAACATCAAGTTCGACATTATCATTATTATTATTATTTCCAACAACTAGAATACGACGCTTGGGTAATTTATTTTGTTGTACAGTATTCATATTTTTTGCGCTAACACCAACTGCAGGCAACTGAGCCTTCGATGCGATAGAAGATGTAGGCTGAGAACGGTTGAGTGCAGGTGCCATAACAGTCACAGTCTCAGCGTTAGTATTAGCAGCAGTAATTTTACCAACGACATCTGAATAGAGCATATTAGTTGTGGGCAGAGCAGCATTGCTAGTAGAAGTAGCAGTAGAGAGAATGTTATCAACGGCAGCAGCAGCGTCAGCGGCGGTTTCACTCACAACTTCAACAGCGGCGTCAACGGCAATGGTACCAGCAACAGTAGAGATAACAGAAGCAGCCGGAGGGATGTTTTCAATATCAGCAGCGTCCACAGCAAGAGTGCAGTTTTTTTTGCGTATTATACTCATCAAAGTGCCCAGCTCAGCTTGGAGATCATCAACTTTCTTTAACAAGATGTTCTTATCATCGTACAATGTTTGCAGCAAAGAGAACATTCGCAAATTCTCTGCTTTAAGACCAACGACTTCATCAAGCACAGACTTGAGCATTGACTCCAATACAGTAGCTTTCGGGTGATCGAAGTTTTGTTTTTGTATTGCACTCATCATATTCAAACTCTGCGATTGTTGTTTATGCTTTACGTTCTCTGACCTTGGTAATACACTAGTTGAGTTCGCATTCTGCGACTGTTGCTTTGGTTGATTAACAGCAGCAGCAAGAGAATTTACTGAATCCGTTACTGATTTTGTTGGTACAAGAGATGGAGACAGCGAACGAAAAGAATTGCGGCGCCGTTTTGTACAGATTTCACAATAAAATGAGTGATTGGTTTTTTGCAAAAAATCAACATCATCTTGCGATAATTTAACACACGAAAGGTGGAAATATTCATTGCAATTATCACACCGTATCTTAGGCAGCCCGCGGTCAACTTTCTGACCGCAAACACAGGGCATTTTAAAGCAAAATACAACCGAATTTAGCACAAATATCGCAAACACAGCGTATACACGTCCGAACACCTTGACGGTCACCGCATATTTCGGGCACTAGGCCCATTCTAGCTGCCCAAGACAGGTATATAATTAAGGGAATGTTCCCTAATAATACCAGAGTAATTATATGTAAAAACCACATTTTTAGCTGCACTTTAACATGTCAAGAAAATAAAACAATTGCGAACCTCAGCGTTTTTTTAAAAACCCGACCAGCGTGACCTCTAAAAAAACTCTTTTTTTTCAAAATAAAAAAACACGTTTCTCTTTTTTATCACAAATAACAATAATTTGAAAAAGCGTTTATGAGTTTCCAGAAAAAAAACATTTTTTTGAACCACTAATATAAATGAATTATCTCGTAATGAATAAGTAATTTTTCTCTAAATTAATTGTGATACCACATAACGATGCATTCAAAAATAAGAGAATCTCCTCCAAACACCCATCCTTGTTTCTAAAAAAAAAATAAGTAGATACCTATAGTTACAAACGTGCGTGCCTTTACAATTAAGCCATTTTCTTTTCAACTAGCAACTGGCAGGTTCGGCCAAAACATTTGAACATTTTTATCTATTTTGGTATATTTAGACGTTTCAGAGAAAAATATGAAACAGTTGAAAACTTGTATACGGTAACCACAGCTAACACACACTAAAATGAGAAAACCGGAGATTAATAATAAGTTAGTTAAAAATAAACTCAACAATCCTTGTGCTTATTAACATTACTTTCTTGTTGATTGTATGCTAGCAATAATTATAAAATAAATATAATAAATAATTCAAAAATAGGGTTTTTCTTTTGTTAATTCACGAACATTTGTTTGTGATTAGCTGATTTTCTTACTTGCAAGTTTTAGCAAGTAAATATTTTTCAAGCAGAAATTTGCAGATCTCAATGTCATTTTACGCTTTCAGTTTTTCTTACTTTGGAAGTTTTGTTGAATCCGAAAACACTTTTGGTAATTTTGGTATTTTGGTATTTTTGGTAAACTTCGATCCCATTAAATGCAACTATTTGGAATCTTTTTGCGTTACTACCACTAACTAAACATACTTGTATGATTTTGTTGATTATCTTTATATATTTATTTGTATTGGAAAGTTAGGGTTTTGGTGGATTTTTTAACTGTTCATATCAGTGCCGTAGCCAGGATTTGGCTTTCCATCGATAACTTAAATTTGTGACACACAACGGCTAAAAGCGTCGGCTGAGTGCATTCTTTCATATATTTATGTATGTGTCAGTTTTACCGTTATATGATTTTTATCTAATCGTTTATTCCATGGGGTATTCATGCTTTATTTTAATTTAAAAAATTAAATTACTATACCGTTTTCACTGGGGGAATTTTTTTTATTCTCTTTTTGTCTTCGCCTTCTCGTTTTTGCCTTTGTAAGTTTTGAAAAAAGGTTTTGAACGAACCATTTATCACATTACTAGGCAAGTTTTGAAAGAATATTTTCGATACAAAATTTCATTAAAACAAAATGTTAAAATCAGCTTCATATAGATACAGTGTCATCGTTAATTAAGAAAGAGATGTTCTTAAATATCATAACTTTACGACACTCACATATTGACTAGATTTGACTATTCATTTTATTATATTTTAATTTGAATTATTTGTTTATAAAAATATAGTTTATTCCTTAACAAACATTTAATGAAAATAAGTTTAATCTTTGAACAACATTAAAAAAAATCGACAAACTTTCGCAAATATTTCGAACTTTCTATTTCAATTTTATCTCTTAATATTTTGCAGTTTTTTAGCTCATTCAATTTTAGTCTAATAAAGTGCAAATTTAAACTAGCTGTGATTTTCAGTTGCTGTATGGTATATTTTTGACGATGTCGATAATTTTCTTCCATATTATCTAAGTATGTTCGACGATTTTTTTAATGAAGACAAGTAATTTTTAGCAAAAAAAAAAACCGACTTCAACTCCCATATAAAAAAAAAATATATATATATATATCTCATGATCCACTGATCGGATCTCAACCAGATTAGTATGGGACCACCTCTGAGACACCACCTTTCCGATGCAAAAAGAATTATCGAAATCGGTTGACGTGGTCCAAAGTTATGCGATAACATACATAAAAAAATATATTCCGACGAACTGATAACCTCCTCCTTTTTTGTAAGTCGGTTAAAAATGAGCAACGCCTTCATCAAAAAAAACTAAATATATCAAAAATCAACGATAAGTCGCAGCTATGTATTTTAAACTTGCGCTTTATTTGAATTGATCGGGCTACAAAACTGCCTACTCAAAATATGTATTTATAGGAAATCTAATTAAAAAGCTTTATGAAAGTTTGTTGATTTTGTTAATGTTGGGCAAAGATTAAACCTTGGATTTATACGGGTTTTGTTAAAGTTAAACTGCATTTTTATAAACAAACAATTAAAATTATATAATTTTAAGATAAATGGCCGATCTAGCTAGTTAACATGTATAAAGTTTTGATAAGGACTTGAAACGTCAAGTTTTAGTACTGAATTCAAAGAAGATGCCTCTTTTATCCATTCATAATAACTTAAAAAAATTTGTTTGTTAAGAAGTGTATCTTAAAATTTCTGCCTTGACATTTATGTTAAAAGTGTAAAATATGTAAGTGTACCTACGTATTGTGTTATTAATTCAAAAATAAAAAGTTTAATTTCACTGACGAAGGGGGGGGGATCTATCCCCCAAACCCCAAAGCCCCCCCTGGCTACGCCACTGGTTCATATGTACTTACATATCGTCGTTTAAAGTGCAAAACCGCCTATCGTCGTTTTGCAAAACCGCGTAATTGGTATTTGTGCCAAAAATTTGATTTACTCATAGGAAGCTCCAGCCATAAAGCCTTATCTAATCATACCAAGATATCGATATTAGACTATGCGCTGAAAAATAACAGCATAGTTGCAATACCGCTGATAAAGAGTAGCATATATTTTTACTCTCTCCTGTAAAATCTTGGTGACCTTACATACGCGGTTTTGCACTTGTTTGTAACAGCCAAAACGAATCGAGATAGATATAGACAAATGTATACATAAATGCTCAGAATGAATAGAGAGATCGATTAAGCCATGTCTGTCTGTCCGTCCGTCTGTCCGTCTGTCCGTCCGTCCGTGTACACGATAACTCGAGCAAAAATTCAGATATCTTAACGAAATTTTGTATGTAGGTTTCCGTTAATCCAAGGTAGGTTGGTATTGAAAATGGGCGAAATCGGACTGTAACCACGCCCACTTCCCATATAACGGTAATTTCCAGAAATACGAAAACTGCGATATTTTAGTAACTACTGAAGATAATTCACTCAAAATTGATATTTACAATAATTTTTAGACGAAAAATAAGAATATTATAAATTTTTGGAAAATGGGCGTAGCCACGCCCACTTATGGTTACATGTGTATATCTTGGTAACCGCTGCACCAATTTCTTCCAAACTTGGCACAGTTGTTGGCCTTGGTACAGCATACCAAATGGCCGAAAATTTTTTAAATCGGACAATAACCACGCCCACGTCCCATATAACGGTAATTTAAAGAAATACAAAATCTTCGATAAATCAGTAAATATTGAAGCTAATTTATTCAAAATTGATGCTTGCAACAATTCTTTACCAAGAAATACGTTTATGGTAAAATTTTGGAAAATGGGCGTGGCACCGCCCACTTATGATCACATATAAGTATATCGGTAACCGTTCTACCAATTTGTACCAAACTCGGTGTGGTTATTGTGCTTGCCACATATAAGCAAAACGTTGAAAATTATTGAAATCGGACTAAAATAACGGCCGCTTCTCATATAACGGTAAATTTCAGAAATACTTGAAACTTCAATATTTTGAAATTTAGGGACGTAAATTTACCCAAAATTGATACACCCCGGCTTACCATCTAGCGGCAGCTTTCGGAAAGGTGAAAAAACATATATTTAATTCTTGCGCCGGGTATTTAATGTTCGGCTCCGCCCGAACTTAGACTTTCTTACTTGTTTTCTTTACCGTTTTCTTGAGAGCTGCATACTGGCCTTTAGTGTGCAAGTTTTTATACCCGAGCGCACTTGTGCACAAGGGTATTATAACTTTGTTCACATAACGGTTGTTTGTAACAGCCAAAACGAATCGAGATAGATATAGACAAATGTATACATAAATGCTCAGGATGAAAAAAGAAATCGATTAAGCCATGTCTGTCTGTCCGTCCGTCTGTCCGTCCGTCTGTGCACACGATAACTCGAGTAAAAATTAAGATATCTTAACGAAACTTGGTACGTGTAAAATCGGACAATAACCACGCCTACCTCCCATATAACGGTAATTTTCAGAAATACGAAAACTGCGATATTTTAGTAACTACTTAAGATTATTCTCTCAAAATTGATATTTGCAATAACTTTTAGACGAAAAATAAGAATATTATACATTTTTGAAAAATGGGCGTAGCCACGCCCACTTAGTGTTACATGTGTATATCTTGGCAACCGCTGCAGCGATTTCTTCCAAACTTGGCACAGTTATTGGCCTTGGTACAGGATACCAAATGGCCGAAAATTTTAAAAATCGGACAATAACCACGCCCACATCCCATATAACGGTAATTTGGAGAAATACGAAATCTTCGATAAATCAGTAAATATTGAAGCTAATTTATTCAAAATTGATGCTTGCAACAATTCTTTACCAGGAAATACGCTTATCATAAAATTTTGGAAAATGGGCGTGGCACCGCCCACTTATGATCTCATATATGTATCTCGGTAAGCGTTCTACCAATTTCTACCAAACTCGGTATGGTTATTCAAAATTATTGAAATCGGACTAAAATTATGGCTTTTCATATAACGGTAAGTTTTAGAAATGCTTGAAACGTCAATACTTCGAAATTTAAGGACGCTAATTTATTCAAAATTGATACACCCCGGCTTACCATGTAGCGGTAGCTTTCGGAAAGGTGAAAAGGCATATATGTAATACTTGCGCCGGGTATTTAATGTTCGGCCCCGCCCGAACTTAGACTTTCTTACTTGTTTTTTATTTCGAGAAATGAAGTTTATTTACAAGGCAGAAGTTTCAGAGCTAAACATAGTTATTTGATACAAATCTGTTCTTTTGGCATAAAACAGAAGTATTTGTGTTTTTATCATTTTTGGTTTTGCCTAAATAGCTCAACTAACGGCAGAGATAGGCTGACTTCCAAAACGTATCAATACAATGTTTTGAAATCGTTATACTGCGTTATTCAAACTGTTTATATATGCAGAGTTGCGACACGTTGCAACCATATACATTGCATATTTTAAATATTCAATTTAGCAATGAACAATTTTTCTGAATTTTCCATTTTTGGAACACCAATGGTAACCAATAACAAACGAAGCATCAACTTTATTTCTGATGCGCTGATTGCTCTATTCGATAACTTTTCGGATGCGTTTTGGAAAAGTATACATTGTCAATATTTTGTAGTTCGGCGTTATGGAACATTATACTTTGTACGTATGCAAAGCAATTGACGTTTTGGATATTCAACTATGAAGATGAGTACCTTCAATGTAGAACTTTTTTTTGGTTTACTGTATATAGGCCGAAAATTTCTGTACATTCGCGAATTCATCAAGGACAGAGTAATGGTACTTGTCAAGGCGCAACTCTGTATTATGTACATTGTGTTACAAATATGATATTCTATATTTTCATTTTTATTATTTATGGGCTCACAAAGTCATCCATATTGTGGTTTACTATAAATCAGAATACATTTTGTTATGGCTAAATTTTTCAAAAGGCATTTTTCAAAAGGCGAACATGAGTGGTGATAATATTTTTCGTATTTCTCTTTCGCAATATTAGCTTGAAGAATATAATAACTCGCTATGAATCTCGCGAGAGAATTCGAAAGCACACTTAGAAATGAGAAATATCGAACCCTAGTGGAAAATACAATGCGCTTATTATAAAAACAAATTACTAACTCTGTCTGAAGTGTGAATGCGATTATCCCGTGTACGAAATAACGAATATAGCAATAGTATTTTTTGTTTCATTATCAGTAAACAAAAACTGTTTGATGTTATTACAAAGTATTGAGATGATTTAATTAAGCTGCTTTAGTTCTCAATGTTTAATAAGGATATAATCGTAAATATCGTCAAACATATTTAATGATATGCATAAATATTATAAATAATTACTATAAATAGCAAAACTATAAAATGTGAAGTGCAAAATTGTGTAATAATTTTCTTCAGCAGTAAAAATCCCCTGGAATAAAAGGAAGCGGAGTGAAAAAATTCTATGGGGCTATGGGACTGCGACAAATATGCGTGAATATGTGCATTGATAGTAAAGAAATATGATTAATTAAATTGGGTAAGTTTTTATATGGTTTTCCGTAACGTAAATCCTTCGGGTTTCTTACGCTTTTTGGATTTATTTTATTTATCCAAGGACATTCAACATATGTTACAAAAATACATATGCCATACGGACGAAGTCTATTGTTAACATGTTCTGTAACGCATCAGTACAACTTATATTGCATCGTATTTTAAAACGCATATCAATGGCGAATTCATATTCTCTGATAACACTGCGCGAAATACCTGGGAAGTGATGTTATTTTGCTTTTAAGTCTTGTCGAGTAAATCAAGAATCGAAATGTGAAATTTGCCAAAGGCCCTGAAACCTTGACCTATGCATAAAAATTATGTGAAGTTTTGTATTTAGGACTTTTACTTTTTTTTTTTATTAACTGTCACCATGGTTTTTTTCTTCCTGCTTTCTTATAGTCGAAACACAGTGCGGCGTCACGCATTTTCTTCCATACAAAGTTACTATATTCGACAATTTGTTTTGTATCGAAGAAAATAATAACACCGTCTGCAAGAAAAATAACCAAAAATCATCGCGAATTCTTAGCAAAGAATATTGGTGTGGCACTTTTTTTAATTGCCCTGCAAAGTTTGTAATGTGGATTTATATGGTGTTAAGTATTATATAATTAACTAGCCTTTAATAAAAAATAATCAAAACTGGTCAAGACGTCGGGTTTCTATTTTTCTACATAATAGTACATATGTATACACAAGCATTTTTTAAAACGTGTTTCCGCGAACACTGTGTATTAAAAAATTTAGACAGCAAAAAATGTATAAATGCAGTATTTTGGAAAAAACCGCAGTAATCATTTTTGAAATCCAAAAAAAGTTTCATACTGCGAAAGAAAGTATAGATACAAGCGTTAGTTATAATAAATTTATTGTGCAGACCTATCGCAAAATGTTTTAAAAACTATACTATAACAAGAATCTATTGTTACAATAAAAGATTTGTTAAGTCGCTTTCACGAATATTTGTATTAAAAAAATTGAGTATTTTAGGCATTTTTTTTTAAGAACCTGATTAATATTATAATGGCAATCTCCTGTCATATGTCCATTCCCAAATTAAAGGGCATTTTTGATCGCATAGTGCAAATGATAAAATATGGAGTTGGGGGACCTTCATTTTGGAATGATTGTGGCAACGGTGGCACCGAGAAGCTAGCTACTCTTTAATTGCAAAATATTGCTTAGAATATCACAATCGTTTGTAGGTCTATGATAGATAAAAATTAACGTTTGATAGACTGTCCTATTTTTAAAATAAGAAAAATAAAAAAGCTCCATATTTTTACGGAAGTTAGCTGCCTGTTTTTTTTTTTAATTTTACCGATAGAATCTTGAATTGACTATTAAATGGTGCAGAATCGTTTGTAGGTTGTTGATAGATGACATTCAGTCTCCTTTAGTGCTCAATATATAAATTATTGACGCGAACCGGTTTTGGAGAAATGGGTTGTACCTAAATTGAGCCAAGTGTACCGAATGTATCTTGATCTTACTTAGAATATCATAAATATTTTAATGTTTCCATTACGCTTTTTATTACTTTTTACATTTGTATGAGTAGTTTTTTTAGTATTTTTTTATTGGATAATTTGTATATGTACTCTTCGTTGATAATATGATCACTTCGCTTGAAAAGATATTGTAAATTCTTTCTTCATTTAAACTGTTCGGCTTTGGACAGGTGGCCTTTCAAAAAAATTTTCTAGTAAAGCTTTCCCAAACACATTTTTTTTTGGTATCAATTATGTAATATTTCATTAAATTTCAAAATTTTCAGTCTTTATTTCGGGTAATAATTCTATTGAAAATATTTCCACGATCAAGATTCCTCAAATACCTTTCGTTTGGTACCCATATTTTAATTGAATTAAATTTTCAAATAGGTGGCAACCCTCCTCAAAAAACTTTCGACTGTAAGCCTTCTTAAAGTTATTTAATTTGATACCCATATTAAAAAATTTCATTTATTTTATAGCTGATTACTAAAAAATACCGCTTAAATCTAAACTTCATATTTTGTGAAAATATTATGAAAATTTTCACCAACATTTTTAACTTTTTAATCAGCATCTTTAGAAATTTGAAATTTTGGTATAATAAAAAAAATTTAAGTACCTAGTATTTACCGCCATTCTTGGCAATTTTTTTGTTGACTGTGTTTCCCATTTTTTCATATAAAAAACTTGTCGAACATTGTATGGCAAAAAATTCATAACACCGCCATTAAAAAAATGCCAAAATCAGCAGTAAGTCCTCGCTAACTCAAATTTGCACCTCATTTAACTAGAATTTTATAGACTACAAAACTGCATACCATAATTTTTTGTAAAGACGCTTACTAAAATGTTTAAATTTTGCAGAAATTTCATAATTTTTGCACGAAGTCCGAAACTTGGGTTTATATGGTGTTTGTTTCATAAAAAATAATAAACATTAAATAAACTAAAAAAAAATTGCCAAAACTTGCTAAAATGTCGCGTCCCAGTGTATATTTGGGTCACTTTATTTTTTCCTAAGAACGTAGCGAGGAATTTTTCATAAAATTTTTGTTATGAATGTCTTAAATTTGAGTGTGAAGTTTTATTCGCAACACTTGGAAAAAACGGATGAGAATAAAATAGCACGAATTTGAAACAAAACTCTCTGGGACGACAATATCTATGAATAATTGTATCATGGTGCTAATATCCTTTGGTGTTGCTCTGACAGGCATGTACAGAGAGTGAGCAGGTCTTTAAAAGCGGGAAAGTTTAGAGTATATGGGCATCAAAATAAAATTACATAGTTTAATTGTTAAAAACTTAAAAAGAGACCGGCTTGTTCAATGTAAATTACTGGCTCTTTCTCGAAACAATGTTGCCCTAAAGCATTGTTCACTTAAAATCCGTACGTGTTCCAGCAATTCCTGTACGGCAATTGTTTGAATGTATTAAAAAGTTGCAATGCAGATCGTTAGACAATAGATCTACCATTATGAGGTTGAAATTTCATAGTACTGGCTTTTAATTTATTCGCGTTGGAAGTGGCTGCTAAAAAATAACGTTGAACGAATTCGTTGAAAATCCGACACTCTCGAGATCAAAAATTAAATTAAAATATACCAAAAACTTCTAATTTTCCTCAAAAAATCAATGAATGGATTCCTTCTGCTTAAACTAACAGAGTAAGCTAATCATCAAACAAAATCATTTCGCACCAGCTTAAGGATACTCGCGCGAGAAAATTGGAAAAGCTATGGAAATTGGAAAGCTATGGCAAGACTTAAGCCTTATCGAGTTATAATATATGTAATTCTGTTAGATTAAACTAATTTTATAACAAAAACCTCACCCGTTTACTTTACCCCAATGTTCACACCAAATGTGGTATTTTTTTAGTAATGACTAAAAAACATGTTTAAAACTTGACTTCGGTCAACTCCCACGTTAAAAGTTTAAAGCTAAAAAGAAACAGGGTGATATCCTCTTAAAACTAAATTTATAGAAGTTGACACAGTTGTCAAAGGGATATGAAATGACGAGAGAATCGAAACAGTCTCATTAAAACTCGATCAGACTCCACAATGGGTCATATGATCCCAGAAATATGCTGGAAGGAGCACTTGCACAATGTGGTAAGCGTATCATTTACTTTAGACCTTCAGTAAAGTTTTGGTTGGCTTTAATGAAAATTAAGTATTCACAGGTAACTTTAAATCGGTTTGAAGCCAAAGATATGAATAAAGTTCTGGAACTCATCAATTTAGGAATATGTCCTATTTACGTCAAATCGAAAAATACACTTTATTTATTCAAAACAAAATTAGTAGAAATGCGCGAACTATGGAAAAAACATAAACTAAAGATAGTTTAGTGGAACAAGTTGACTATCAAGTCTCTAGAACGGGTGTTCAGAAAAATTTTATCATTATCAAAGAAATTGTCTGTTATTTGTTTATCCAAGCAAAATATGAAACTTTTGCTAATATCTATCTATAGCTGAATTCGTCCCCTTATTTTAATATATTAAATATTATTTTCTGGTAACATGTTAAAAAGATATAGCCCATTTTATGCGTACTGATTTTGAGTGAACAATGCTTTATTTTCCTCAGCCTTTTCACGGCTTTTCGTGTTCATTTCTCAAAATATTGCCCCCCGACTAAGCAAAAGTGCAATACTTTCTACTAATATAGCCTTTTTGCAGGGCGAAAAGTAACCTAGTGCAAATGTTACAATATAAGAAAGCAAAATTTTTCAATAGAAAAAACCGCCATAAGTCTGTAATTGGTCTATTTTTTATATTTATTTAAGTAATAAAACGTGACTTCTGTTGTAGAGTTTAATTAATCAAGCATAACGGCAGTTTTATTATCTAAAAATAATTTAATGAACTTATTAGGCTTTCAACTTTATTGGATTAAAACATGTTAATTTTAGCAGAAACATTTTAGCCGTTTTTTTGGCCGTTTTTTTGGCCGACCGGCGAGGCCCAAAAAGTTCTGGCAACACTGGTGGTCACAGAGCGCTCAGTAAGCTATGGCATGTCGATCACTGCGCTAAACAGAGAAAGAAAAGTGTGTGCTATGACATGCCCAGACTTGTTTGTCTCAGTTCAGTTTTGCTATCGCCGCGAGTTGTTTCGGTGCGCGCATAATATATAATTTGAAAGTGTATATTTAGCCAAGGAAAAAGGAAAGCAGTATACTTAAACCAGCACTTCGGGTAAATTTTTATTTGTGTCAAATTGGAACATTTTTTCCAATAATAAACGATTAGCTGATTCAAGTCTACAGGAAGTTCACAGAGTTAATTGAAAACTTGTATCAACCAAAGTATTGGTTATATTTGCTCAACAATGGTTTGATTCAACTAACAATATTGTCCAATCAAGGTAGTCGTTTTGTAATTATTAACAAATATACATTTGTCCCAACTAGAAGTCTCAAGTAAATTGCAGACTTTCGCGAAGTAGATATTTATTTAGCCATATCCAACTATGCTACTTGGTCACCATAACCAAACCGTGGTAATTATAACTAAACCTTTTTCTGGGTATACGTCAAAAACCGACAATAGAAATGCTTAACTTTAGATAGTTTTATTTTTAATCTACCCTTTAAATATAAAATGAGCTTTAAAGTTAAAGGTTAATTCAGAAAATGACCCTTAGGGCCGGTTGTTGAATATCTGATTAGCACTAATCGGAGGTAGAAGCTCCGGTTAAATACAACGACTGCTTTATCGATCACATGTTATATGCATGATGTCGAAATCGTCGATAATGATGTTTAACCGGCAAGTAGTGATAACCAGACATTGAACAACGGCCCTTAATGTGTTAGTATGCCCGCAACTGTTCTAGCGCGTTCTTTAGATCTGGCTCACAAGCATGAGTATATTCTGGTCTCGGAGAAAATTGCGGTTGCCTCACCTACGATTTGGTAATTATAATTACACCATGTGTCCAGAGAAAGCAGACCTTAATAACAACACCCTTTTATGAACCATACGTTAGGTTGAATGGGATTTATAGAAATATGCTTCAAAGAAATATTAATTAGTATTTCATTTCATTTCATTTATTAAGTCTATGATTTACAAATCTTACAGACTAGATGTACAAGCTTACGACTTAAGTGTAAATTTGATATTTAAAGTATATAATTAGGAATACATTGATTCTAGTAATAAACCAAAACGAGATCTCGGGAAGGCGAAGTCCAGATCAAGGCTCTTGGAAATTCTATTAAATTCAATGAGAGCTCTGGAAATGGGGTCATAATTGTAATAATTAGCTTTATTAACTTTAATATTAAACGGGTAATGAGTGCGTAAATTTCTATATGGTACATTGAAATTTATTTGCAGAAGAAGCTCTGGACAGTCTACTATGCCATTAATAACATCGTATTTACCAAACCCTTTAACTAAATTAACGGTTTGGTACAACCTAGATGAAGATCAGAAGCTTTAATGTATTTATTTATTTTTATTTATTTATTTAATCTAGAAATACAACATTTCTTACAGACTAAAAATAAAAATAAATAGTAACTACTTACAAACTAATTAACTAAAACATTTACTTTTCCGGCGTTTCGTAATACGTTGCGGTGTATTTTATTTAAAAGAAATACAGTCTGTTGCAGTGGCGGTCAAAAAGAAGAATTAAAATGTGAACACTGTTTCACTGCAGAAAACTTTCGCCGCAATTGACAAATAAAACGAGCTTTTCGCTTGTCATTATTGACTGTGCATACCTATGACTACTGGTGATGGCACGACGATGACAATTGAACTGTGACAATTGACTTCTGTGACAACACGCGAATCGGGCTAGAAATTGTAAATTGGACCAAAATAATCGATTAATTTAATCAAATGATTAGTCGCTACCATCCCTATGTGTACGGGAACGAGGCGAAAATCTTAAAACTAAAATTGAGTATCAAGTTGCGTGCAACCTGCGTCACAGCTGTCAATTCAAATGAATTTTGACAAGCAGTACGTGTGATCAGCTTAAATCCAAGTTCTTGATCGTGTAACTGCACTAGACGGGTGTATGCGAACTTTTTTTCGTTACGGTCGAATATGTACAAATGCATCAATACACGACGAATAGATAACTTCCTTTTGCGGTAAAAAAATGGGAAAATTCAGTGAGAAATTTGTTTGCATCATCAGGATTTGCTGTGTAAATTTAAGTACGTTCATATCTACAAAGTACATATGTACTACGATACAGCGAAACAAAGGTGGCGCCTTCCGCGGACCGCTAATCCTCTCTTTGTCGATTTGACAGCATCCACCCTTTCGCTGACGTCACAATATTTTTTTCACACTAGTGATGAATATTAA
>NW_016157134.1:338720-348623 GCF_001687245.7 Rhagoletis zephyria | reverse complement strand
AAGCTAATTTATTCAAAATTGATGCTTGCAACAATTCTTTACCAGGAAATACGCTTATCATAAAATTTTGGAAAATGGGCGTGGCACCGCCCACTTATGATCTCATATATGTATCTCGGTAAGCGTTCTACCAATTTCTACCAAACTCGGTATGGTTATTCAAAATTATTGAAATCGGACTAAAATTATGGCTTTTCATATAACGGTAAGTTTTAGAAATGCTTGAAACGTCAATACTTCGAAATTTAAGGACGCTAATTTATTCAAAATTGATACACCCCGGCTTACCATGTAGCGGTAGCTTTCGGAAAGGTGAAAAGGCATATATGTAATACTTGCGCCGGGTATTTAATGTTCGGCCCCGCCCGAACTTAGACTTTCTTACTTGTTTTTTATTTCGAGAAATGAAGTTTATTTACAAGGCAGAAGTTTCAGAGCTAAACATAGTTATTTGATACAAATCTGTTCTTTTGGCATAAAACAGAAGTATTTGTGTTTTTATCATTTTTGGTTTTGCCTAAATAGCTCAACTAACGGCAGAGATAGGCTGACTTCCAAAACGTATCAATACAATGTTTTGAAATCGTTATACTGCGTTATTCAAACTGTTTATATATGCAGAGTTGCGACACATTGCAACCATATACATTGCATATTTTAAATATTCAATTTAGCAATGAACAATTTTTCTGAATTTTCCATTTTTGGAACACCAATGGTAACCAATAACAAACGAAGCATCAACTTTATTTCTGATGCGCTGATTGCTCTATTCGATAACTTTTCGGATGCGTTTTGGAAAAGTATACATTGTCAATATTTTGTAGTTCGGCGTTATGGAACATTATACTTTGTACGTATGCAAAGCAATTGACGTTTTGGATATTCAACTATGAAGATGAGTACCTTCAATGTAGAACTTTTTTTTGGTTTACTGTATATAGGCCGAAAATTTCTGTACATTCGCGAATTCATCAAGGACAGAGTAATGGTACTTGTCAAGGCGCAACTCTGTATTATGTACATTGTGTTACAAATATGATATTCTATATTTTCATTTTTATTATTTATGGGCTCACAAAGTCATCCATATTGTGGTTTACTATAAATCAGAATACATTTTGTTATGGCTAAATTTTTCAAAAGGCATTTTTCAAAAGGCGAACATGAGTGGTGATAATATTTTTCGTATTTCTCTTTCGCAATATTAGCTTGAAGAATATAATAACTCGCTATGAATCTCGCGAGAGAATTCGAAAGCACACTTAGAAATGAGAAATATCGAACCCTAGTGGAAAATACAATGCGCTTATTATAAAAACAAATTACTAACTCTGTCTGAAGTGTGAATGCGATTATCCCGTGTACGAAATAACGAATATAGCAATAGTATTTTTTGTTTCATTATCAGTAAACAAAAACTGTTTGATGTTATTACAAAGTATTGAGATGATTTAATTAAGCTGCTTTAGTTCTCAATGTTTAATAAGGATATAATCGTAAATATCGTCAAACATATTTAATGATATGCATAAATATTATAAATAATTACTATAAATAGCAAAACTATAAAATGTGAAGTGCAAAATTGTGTAATAATTTTCTTCAGCAGTAAAAATCCCCTGGAATAAAAGGAAGCGGAGTGAAAAAATTCTATGGGGCTATGGGACTGCGACAAATATGCGTGAATATGTGCATTGATAGTAAAGAAATATGATTAATTAAATTGGGTAAGTTTTTATATGGTTTTCCGTAACGTAAATCCTTCGGGTTTCTTACGCTTTTTGGATTTATTTTATTTATCCAAGGACATTCAACATATGTTACAAAAATACATATGCCATACGGACGAAGTCTATTGTTAACATGTTCTGTAACGCATCAGTACAACTTATATTGCATCGTATTTTAAAACGCATATCAATGGCGAATTCATATTCTCTGATAACACTGCGCGAAATACCTGGGAAGTGATGTTATTTTGCTTTTAAGTCTTGTCGAGTAAATCAAGAATCGAAATGTGAAATTTGCCAAAGGCCCTGAAACCTTGACCTATGCATAAAAATTATGTGAAGTTTTGTATTTAGGACTTTTACTTTTTTTTTTTATTAACTGTCACCATGGTTTTTTTCTTCCTGCTTTCTTATAGTCGAAACACAGTGCGGCGTCACGCATTTTCTTCCATACAAAGTTACTATATTCGACAATTTGTTTTGTATCGAAGAAAATAATAACACCGTCTGCAAGAAAAATAACCAAAAATCATCGCGAATTCTTAGCAAAGAATATTGGTGTGGCACTTTTTTTAATTGCCCTGCAAAGTTTGTAATGTGGATTTATATGGTGTTAAGTATTATATAATTAACTAGCCTTTAATAAAAAATAATCAAAACTGGTCAAGACGTCGGGTTTCTATTTTTCTACATAATAGTACATATGTATACACAAGCATTTTTTAAAACGTGTTTCCGCGAACACTGTGTATTAAAAAATTTAGACAGCAAAAAATGTATAAATGCAGTATTTTGGAAAAAACCGCAGTAATCATTTTTGAAATCCAAAAAAAGTTTCATACTGCGAAAGAAAGTATAGATACAAGCGTTAGTTATAATAAATTTATTGTGCAGACCTATCGCAAAATGTTTTAAAAACTATACTATAACAAGAATCTATTGTTACAATAAAAGATTTGTTAAGTCGCTTTCACGAATATTTGTATTAAAAAAATTGAGTATTTTAGGCATTTTTTTTTAAGAACCTGATTAATATTATAATGGCAATCTCCTGTCATATGTCCATTCCCAAATTAAAGGGCATTTTTGATCGCATAGTGCAAATGATAAAATATGGAGTTGGGGGACCTTCATTTTGGAATGATTGTGGCAACGGTGGCACCGAGAAGCTAGCTACTCTTTAATTGCAAAATATTGCTTAGAATATCACAATCGTTTGTAGGTCTATGATAGATAAAAATTAACGTTTGATAGACTGTCCTATTTTTAAAATAAGAAAAATAAAAAAGCTCCATATTTTTACGGAAGTTAGCTGCCTGTTTTTTTTTTTAATTTTACCGATAGAATCTTGAATTGACTATTAAATGGTGCAGAATCGTTTGTAGGTTGTTGATAGATGACATTCAGTCTCCTTTAGTGCTCAATATATAAATTATTGACGCGAACCGGTTTTGGAGAAATGGGTTGTACCTAAATTGAGCCAAGTGTACCGAATGTATCTTGATCTTACTTAGAATATCATAAATATTTTAATGTTTCCATTACGCTTTTTATTACTTTTTACATTTGTATGAGTAGTTTTTTTAGTATTTTTTTATTGGATAATTTGTATATGTACTCTTCGTTGATAATATGATCACTTCGCTTGAAAAGATATTGTAAATTCTTTCTTCATTTAAACTGTTCGGCTTTGGACAGGTGGCCTTTCAAAAAAATTTTCTAGTAAAGCTTTCCCAAACACATTTTTTTTTGGTATCAATTATGTAATATTTCATTAAATTTCAAAATTTTCAGTCTTTATTTCGGGTAATAATTCTATTGAAAATATTTCCACGATCAAGATTCCTCAAATACCTTTCGTTTGGTACCCATATTTTAATTGAATTAAATTTTCAAATAGGTGGCAACCCTCCTCAAAAAACTTTCGACTGTAAGCCTTCTTAAAGTTATTTAATTTGATACCCATATTAAAAAATTTCATTTATTTTATAGCTGATTACTAAAAAATACCGCTTAAATCTAAACTTCATATTTTGTGAAAATATTATGAAAATTTTCACCAACATTTTTAACTTTTTAATCAGCATCTTTAGAAATTTGAAATTTTGGTATAATAAAAAAAATTTAAGTACCTAGTATTTACCGCCATTCTTGGCAATTTTTTTGTTGACTGTGTTTCCCATTTTTTCATATAAAAAACTTGTCGAACATTGTATGGCAAAAAATTCATAACACCGCCATTAAAAAAATGCCAAAATCAGCAGTAAGTCCTCGCTAACTCAAATTTGCACCTCATTTAACTAGAATTTTATAGACTACAAAACTGCATACCATAATTTTTTGTAAAGACGCTTACTAAAATGTTTAAATTTTGCAGAAATTTCATAATTTTTGCACGAAGTCCGAAACTTGGGTTTATATGGTGTTTGTTTCATAAAAAATAATAAACATTAAATAAACTAAAAAAAAATTGCCAAAACTTGCTAAAATGTCGCGTCCCAGTGTATATTTGGGTCACTTTATTTTTTCCTAAGAACGTAGCGAGGAATTTTTCATAAAATTTTTGTTATGAATGTCTTAAATTTGAGTGTGAAGTTTTATTCGCAACACTTGGAAAAAACGGATGAGAATAAAATAGCACGAATTTGAAACAAAACTCTCTGGGACGACAATATCTATGAATAATTGTATCATGGTGCTAATATCCTTTGGTGTTGCTCTGACAGGCATGTACAGAGAGTGAGCAGGTCTTTAAAAGCGGGAAAGTTTAGAGTATATGGGCATCAAAATAAAATTACATAGTTTAATTGTTAAAAACTTAAAAAGAGACCGGCTTGTTCAATGTAAATTACTGGCTCTTTCTCGAAACAATGTTGCCCTAAAGCATTGTTCACTTAAAATCCGTACGTGTTCCAGCAATTCCTGTACGGCAATTGTTTGAATGTATTAAAAAGTTGCAATGCAGATCGTTAGACAATAGATCTACCATTATGAGGTTGAAATTTCATAGTACTGGCTTTTAATTTATTCGCGTTGGAAGTGGCTGCTAAAAAATAACGTTGAACGAATTCGTTGAAAATCCGACACTCTCGAGATCAAAAATTAAATTAAAATATACCAAAAACTTCTAATTTTCCTCAAAAAATCAATGAATGGATTCCTTCTGCTTAAACTAACAGAGTAAGCTAATCATCAAACAAAATCATTTCGCACCAGCTTAAGGATACTCGCGCGAGAAAATTGGAAAAGCTATGGAAATTGGAAAGCTATGGCAAGACTTAAGCCTTATCGAGTTATAATATATGTAATTCTGTTAGATTAAACTAATTTTATAACAAAAACCTCACCCGTTTACTTTACCCCAATGTTCACACCAAATGTGGTATTTTTTTAGTAATGACTAAAAAACATGTTTAAAACTTGACTTCGGTCAACTCCCACGTTAAAAGTTTAAAGCTAAAAAGAAACAGGGTGATATCCTCTTAAAACTAAATTTATAGAAGTTGACACAGTTGTCAAAGGGATATGAAATGACGAGAGAATCGAAACAGTCTCATTAAAACTCGATCAGACTCCACAATGGGGCATATGATCCCAGAAATATGCTGGAAGGAGCACTTGCACAATGTGGTAAGCGTATCATTTACTTTAGACCTTCAGTAAAGTTTTGGTTGGCTTTAATGAAAATTAAGTATTCACAGGTAACTTTAAATCGGTTTGAAGCCAAAGATATGAATAAAGTTCTGGAACTCATCAATTTAGGAATATGTCCTATTTACGTCAAATCGAAAAATACACTTTATTTATTCAAAACAAAATTAGTAGAAATGCGCGAACTATGGAAAAAACATAAACTAAAGATAGTTTAGTGGAACAAGTTGACTATCAAGTCTCTAGAACGGGTGTTCAGAAAAATTTTATCATTATCAAAGAAATTGTCTGTTATTTGTTTATCCAAGCAAAATATGAAACTTTTGCTAATATCTATCTATAGCTGAATTCGTCCCCTTATTTTAATATATTAAATATTATTTTCTGGTAACATGTTAAAAAGATATAGCCCATTTTATGCGTACTGATTTTGAGTGAACAATGCTTTATTTTCCTCAGCCTTTTCACGGCTTTTCGTGTTCATTTCTCAAAATATTGCCCCCCGACTAAGCAAAAGTGCAATACTTTCTACTAATATAGCCTTTTTGCAGGGCGAAAAGTAACCTAGTGCAAATGTTACAATATAAGAAAGCAAAATTTTTCAATAGAAAAAACCGCCATAAGTCTGTAATTGGTCTATTTTTTATATTTATTTAAGTAATAAAACGTGACTTCTGTTGTAGAGTTTAATTAATCAAGCATAACGGCAGTTTTATTAACTAAAAATAATTTAATGAACTTATTAGGCTTTCAACTTTATTGGATTAAAACATGTTAATTTTAGCAGAAACATTTTAGCCGTTTTTTTGGCCGTTTTTTTGGCCGACCGGCGAGGCCCAAAAAGTTCTGGCAACACTGGTGGTCACAGAGCGCTCAGTAAGCTATGGCATGTCGATCACTGCGCTAAACAGAGAAAGAAAAGTGTGTGCTATGACATGCCCAGACTTGTTTGTCTCAGTTCAGTTTTGCTATCGCCGCGAGTTGTTTCGGTGCGCGCATAATATATAATTTGAAAGTGTATATTTAGCCAAGGAAAAAGGAAAGCAGTATACTTAAACCAGCACTTCGGGTAAATTTTTATTTGTGTCAAATTGGAACATTTTTTCCAATAATAAACGATTAGCTGATTCAAGTCTACAGGAAGTTCACAGAGTTAATTGAAAACTTGTATCAACCAAAGTATTGGTTATATTTGCTCAACAATGGTTTGATTCAACTAACAATATTGTCCAATCAAGGTAGTCGTTTTGTAATTATTAACAAATATACATTTGTCCCAACTAGAAGTCTCAAGTAAATTGCAGACTTTCGCGAAGTAGATATTTATTTAGCCATATCCAACTATGCTACTTGGTCACCATAACCAAACCGTGGTAATTATAACTAAACCTTTTTCTGGGTATACGTCAAAAACCGACAATAGAAATGCTTAACTTTAGATAGTTTTATTTTTAATCTACCCTTTAAATATAAAATGAGCTTTAAAGTTAAAGGTTAATTCAGAAAATGACCCTTAGGGCCGGTTGTTGAATATCTGATTAGCACTAATCGGAGGTAGAAGCTCCGGTTAAATACAACGACTGCTTTATCGATCACATGTTATATGCATGATGTCGAAATCGTCGATAATGATGTTTAACCGGCAAGTAGTGATAACCAGACATTGAACAACGGCCCTTAATGTGTTAGTATGCCCGCAACTGTTCTAGCGCGTTCTTTAGATCTGGCTCACAAGCATGAGTATATTCTGGTCTCGGAGAAAATTGCGGTTGCCTCACCTACGATTTGGTAATTATAATTACACCATGTGTCCAGAGAAAGCAGACCTTAATAACAACACCCTTTTATGAACCATACGTTAGGTTGAATGGGATTTATAGAAATATGCTTCAAAGAAATATTAATTAGTATTTCATTTCATTTCATTTATTAAGTCTATGATTTACAAATCTTACAGACTAGATGTACAAGCTTACGACTTAAGTGTAAATTTGATATTTAAAGTATATAATTAGGAATACATTGATTCTAGTAATAAACCAAAACGAGATCTCGGGAAGGCGAAGTCCAGATCAAGGCTCTTGGAAATTCTATTAAATTCAATGAGAGCTCTGGAAATGGGGTCATAATTGTAATAATTAGCTTTATTAACTTTAATATTAAACGGGTAATGAGTGCGTAAATTTCTATATGGTACATTGAAATTTATTTGCAGAAGAAGCTCTGGACAGTCTACTATGCCATTAATAACATCGTATTTACCAAACCCTTTAACTAAATTAACGGTTTGGTACAACCTAGATGAAGATCAGAAGCTTTAATGTATTTATTTATTTTTATTTATTTATTTAATCTAGAAATACAACATTTCTTACAGACTAAAAATAAAAATAAATAGTAACTACTTACAAACTAATTAACTAAAACATTTACTTTTCCGGCGTTTCGTAATACGTTGCGGTGTATTTTATTTAAAAGAAATACAGTCTGTTGCAGTGGCGGTCAAAAAGAAGAATTAAAATGTGAACACTGTTTCACTGCAGAAAACTTTCGCCGCAATTGACAAATAAAACGAGCTTTTCGCTTGTCATTATTGACTGTGCATACCTATGACTACTGGTGATGGCACGACGATGACAATTGAACTGTGACAATTGACTTCTGTGACAACACGCGAATCGGGCTAGAAATTGTAAATTGGACCAAAATAATCGATTAATTTAATCAAATGATTAGTCGCTACCATCCCTATGTGTACGGGAACGAGGCGAAAATCTTAAAACTAAAATTGAGTATCAAGTTGCGTGCAACCTGCGTCACAGCTGTCAATTCAAATGAATTTTGACAAGCAGTACGTGTGATCAGCTTAAATCCAAGTTCTTGATCGTGTAACTGCACTAGACGGGTGTATGCGAACTTTTTTTCGTTACGGTCGAATATGTACAAATGCATCAATACACGACGAATAGATAACTTCCTTTTGCGGTAAAAAAATGGGAAAATTCAGTGAGAAATTTGTTTGCATCATCAGGATTTGCTGTGTAAATTTAAGTACGTTCATATCTACAAAGTACATATGTACTACGATACAGCGAAACAAAGGTGGCGCCTTCCGCGGACCGCTAATCCTCTCTTTGTCGATTTGACAGCATCCACCCTTTCGCTGACGTCACAATATTTTTTTCACACTAGTGATGAATATTAAATTTTCATATTGTACCTATTTGCCGAAAAGTTTTATCTAAAAGGTAAACAAGTATTTTTATGTGCATAAATTTTTGATAGCTGGTGGACTACATCTTCCTTCTGTGCCATATATACTTTTGGACTTACAGGAAACAATAGTGGTATTCATCTAAACCGATAACTTTATCAAGCAGATAATCTTATAAGTTTACGCACTCTGTTACATGAACGACCCACACTCTCTTTTCGTTTACACATGCGACAATAGTCGTGTTTTCTTTGGTTATAGAGCTCAGTATCACTAACTTTATACTACTAGCACGGGGATAAAGAAATTATAGAAACTACCTCACTAAATTGAAAAAAAATTATATTTACGAGATAATATCTATTTAAATAAATATACATATAACATAAAGGCGATTAATTTGAACCAAGTTAGAAGAAACAATGGCAGAATGTCTGTTTGTGTATGAATTCATTTGTCACGGCTACCAAAACTTTGCCGCCAAATTATCAGTGAAACAAAACAAACAGACGGGATAATAATTGAACCAGATCTCTATCAGAATCATATCGTTGTTGTTGAATTTGCGTGCAAAATTTGTATGCGGATCCCGATTATTGCCCAAGAAAACATAGCTAGAGTTGCGACAGAGTTTCATTGGCTTCAGTTTATCAAGTTTATTCAATGAAATCGCTGGATAAATTTATCAGAAATGTGTAAACGAGTTTCCATACAAATTTTGACAGTTCATTTATAAGGTTTACACAATTATAAGTTTATACGGTTTACAATGCATTTATAAGGTTTGATGAATACCCTTAATGTGTCTAAAATAATGTGCTTGTACCGAATCTACGTTCAAATTTAAGTAGCTTAAGGGTAGGTACAATTCTACCCAGTTGTTCATATGAAGCCTCTCAAAGCAAAAGTGACGATAGCAACGAATAGAGAAGATGAAAGAGAGAAAAACAGCGTCGGTTGCCATTTGTAAGAAAATCGTAGTTATGTTCATCTAAAAACACTAAGCTAGTAGAAACTAGCATGCCCGACGACTGGAATTTAAGTGTGCTCTGCCCAATCCACAAGAAAGGTGACCCCGCCATTCGCGCCAACTACCGCGGGATCAGCCTTCTAAGCATAGGTTACAAGGTCTTATCGAGCGTATTGTGTGAAAGACTGAAGCCCACCGTCAATGAACTGATTGGGCCTTATCAGTGTGGCTTTAGACCTGGCAAATCCACCATAGACCAGGTATTCACAATACGCCAAATCTTGGAAAAGACCCGCGAGAAAAGGATCGACACTCACCACCTATTTGTCGACTTT
>NW_016157134.1:328546-338418 GCF_001687245.7 Rhagoletis zephyria | reverse complement strand
TTGCGGAAGATTTACGGTCCTTTACGCGTTGGCGACGGCGAGTACCGCAGACGATGGAACGATGAGCTGTATGAGCTTTACAACGATATGGACATAGTGCAGCGAATTAAAATACAGCGGCTCCGCTGGCTTGGTCATGTCGTTCGAATGGACACCGACGCTGCAGCTCTGAAAGTTTTCAACTCGGAACCCGCTGGTGGTAGCGGAGGAAGAGGGAGGCCCCCACTGCGATGGAAAGATCAAGTGGAGAAGGACTTGGCTTCACTTGGCGTTTCCAGTTGGCGTCAGTTGGCACAGAGGAGAAACGACTGGCGTGCTCTGCTGAACTCGGCCAAAATCGCTTAGGTGGTTACAGCGCCAAAAAAGAAGAAGAAGAAGAAGAAGTAGAAATTAGTGACGCGAATTCTAAGCAAGTTATTTGCGTTTTTTTATGGTAAAAAAGTTTAGTAGCAAAAACTAGTGTTAATTATTACTAACTATCCGTACGAGAAAAAACTTAGCACGGACATTTTTATGATGACGTCACAAAAATACCTGATTCTGTCAAACTCGATAAAGGCTGTTGTCAGTTGCATGCAAGCAGGTTGCCATATGGTGTCGTTTGCGTTTGGCATCCAAGTGAAAACGGCCCTATTTTAATTTGGCCGCTGATGTTGACAATTTTTTTTCGTTTTCCATGCGAACAGCTGATTGTAGCTAGAACGGAGTTTTCACCAAATGTAATTTTTGTATTGAATTATTGTATTTTTTTAATATAATTCATTATATTAATGTTTTAATGTTTGTTTTTCAGGTTATAAATATGCTTTTGCAGCTTATAATAATACCAACCATTTAGCTAGAAAAAACAAAAAAATGCAGGTCGATAGATTTTATTACGCTTTGACACAAGTAAAAAACAGAAAATATAAGAGGTTAAAGTTCTACTTTTCTAGCTTTTATATGTACATATGATATCTCGGAACCTAATTGACCGACTAGGAAAGTATTGATGCCAATTCAAAGATAATTTAAATACCCTTTTTACGGCGTATATACTATAACAGGGGAGAGCAAGCCCAAGGCCGAAAGGAGCCAAATGTAAGTTCAAAATGCAACAAAAACAAAAGTTTTATTTTTAAATAAAAATATTTTTATTCTCTCCTTGTAGAGACAAATTCAAGTTTTGCAAATGTTCCATCATATCGGTAAAGAACATTAAGTCCCAAAGCCAATTTTCATTCCCCAATTGCGGGTAGTGTTCCGATCTCAATTCGCGTATGTGTATATAAAAAGGAGTAAAATTAAGTAAAACGAGCCAAAATGTACTAAGAAAAGAGAAAGCAAAAAGAGCCGCATTTGGCTCAAAGAGCCGCGTTTGGCACCGTTGTACTATAACCATTTTTGAAACAAATTTTAGATAAACTCCACTTAAAAAATATATATGGTTACCAATTCCATTTTTACCACTACTTTCATATAAATTATTTTTGCCTTTAATAAATGTAAAAATAAAAAAATATATACAAATGCTGTATATTGAGGCATTTCTTCTCACCGCCGCCACCTCTGTGCGCGACCTCTAAGGATTTGGATGAAAGTTGATGACATTGAAGGTCTACGTGACATGAATAGACGTGCAGCATATTTTGCCGATATGACGTAGGGTTGCCTATTTGCACGGGACCTAAATTTTAAGAAAACGTCATAAATACCTTTCTTTAAAGTGCTGTATCCTGGAAACCTTTTAACGCAACTTAATGAAAAAAAAATGTGTTTCTTCCGTCTTATTATGGGCTTTAATTGTACATTTTTTACATTAATGTGCAATGTATAAAAAACAAAAAAATAAGAAAACACTTTTCTTTTTGATTTTTTTTTTGGATTATAGCATTTAAAAAAATTTTTTTTACATAAAAACATTGTCTATAATGTCAACTTGAAGTACCCAAATGGGTGTAATGGGCTACTTATGCGTTTAGACTCTAGAACGTCTAACACTAGGGCAATATGATAAATATACATTGAAATTTTATGAAATTGTATATTTTTGAAACAGGAAAGATGTGTAAAAAACAAAAACAATATTAATAAATCATATTAACTTTACCTAATGTCTGAAATCATGAAAATCCCTTCAAGGAAATGACAGAATTGAACTTTGTTGCAAATTCACATGGGAAGTCTGCTTACGACTAGAGACTAGCAGCTAGAGCAAGTGTTCAACTCCTGATGTTACAACAAATTCGTACACCCTCTACCAATGGGATGCCTGTAAAAAATAACTGCAACTAAATTTTCAGGGGACTTTATTTCGACTATGACTACGTGTCAATCACTTTAATCCTTTTTTAAGCTAGTTTAAAAGGTTAAATAACGACAAGTTAGGGAACTTCAAGTCCTTATTTAACGAATCTTTAAATCAATAAATAATTTTTTTCTTTTTAGTTCTTCTTGTAATAAAAGCGTGTTGTTGTTTTTTTTTAAGTTATAATTATATTACTCATTAGGTTCATTTTTTAAGCAAAAGATGGCAAACTCTCAACTTTTTGTTGTTGACAAACAGCTGATACAAAATTTTCATTGAGCGTAGGTAAAATAAAATTGGGAACATTTTTGCAGCGTTTGTAAGAAAGCTAAATAATTAAAGGTATACCCCAAAAAACATTGCGAATTAAATTTAAAATATGGTAAGTAAAAATTCAGAAATGCAATCCACGTTGGAGTAGTAGTGCACTTCAGAGGGACCTGCCCAAACCTCATCCAAGAAATTGTCATCATCTACGCCAATAACACTAATCCGAAAGCGGAATTAAAAACACTTCTTTTAATAAATTTCACGAAAAGATCGTCTATGCAGAATTACATCCGCCTCTCTTCTCCGGTAACACATAAAGGAGAATTCTACTTAGTAAGGGTTATAATCCCTAAGCGCGGTCGAAGGCCGCCAACGCAAAAAAGAGTTAAACGCAGGTGTCATCCGGGAACAGGTTCCTAAAAATTCCTGCAAATCGTGAAGTGCCTGGAACATTATTGGCGTCGACTGAAAGCCCTCTTGACTTTTTTGAATGAATTTTGGGCAGGTTCCGCTAAAGTGCACTTTTACTACGTTGGTATTAAAGTTTACTATTTACTAAATATATTTATATATTTACAGAAAACATGGATGAGAAGTTAATAGAGGCTGTCAGGGCACACAGCTCCCACCTTTTCCGGAATAAATTATTAAAGGAAAAGGCTTGGGAGGACGTTGAATGTATATGGGAAAATCTAAAAAAACAGGAGCGCTTTCAAAATAAAAAGGTTAATTTGTGGGCACACCTATATAAGTGTAATTCATTTTCATCAAGTGCTTCAAAAGTTAGACGAGGAATAAACATTTAGATCGCTGAAATAGAAAACAATAGAATAAGGTGGCTTCAAATCACGATGTGCAAGTTTTAAATTTTCAGCGACGATTTTGAAAGTTTAACTCACTTAATTGGGACATTCTAAATTCAATGGCTTCCCCATTTTACCAGAATGGCTCCGGTTTTCGAGAGGTACTTGAAAATTTGAATAAATTTTAACTATTTTATAAATAACTCCCTCAGTTTTGAAGTTATTGTACTAAAATTTTGTACATAACGGGTTTTTAATATTACCCTAATTATTAAATATGGTAATTTGTAGTACTAGGTTCCAGCATAAGAACATCCACCAAACTACGTGGCTGTCTCCAGATCGAAAAACGAGAAACCAAATTGACCACACACTCCGAGGGCCAAACATCGACTTTGACCACTATCTTGTTGTAGCCAAGATACGCACCCGCCTCTGTGCAGCAAAAAATGTGCGCCCAACAATGCCACAGACGGCCAATTTATTCGCCACTCGACTCACACACCTGCTCTCTGAGAGCACATTTCAACAATCCGACATAAGCGAGCAGTGGAACCACATTTCCGGATCATTAAGTATCGCCGCCGAAGAAGTACATAGTTGGATTTCAGCGAGCCCGAAAGAACAACTGGTACGATGAGGAATGTCAAGAAGCTGCAGAGAAAAAAGACGCCGTCTATAGGGCCACGGTGCAAACTGACGCAACGCGAGCCACGTGGGACCGTTATAAGGAACTGAAGAAGGAAGCGAGACGTATTTGCCGCAATAAGAAGAGAGAGGCCGAAATACGTGAGTGCNTTCCGGATCATTAAGTATCGCCGCCGAAGAAGTACATAGTTGGATTTCAGCGAGCCCGAAAGAACAACTGGTACGATGAGGAATGTCAAGAAGCTGCAGAGAAAAAAGACGCCGTCTATAGGGCCACGGTGCAAACTGACGCAACGCGAGCCACGTGGGACCGTTATAAGGAACTGAAGAAGGAAGCGAGACGTATTTGCCGCAATAAGAAGAGAGAGGCCGAAATACGTCAGTGCGAAGAGCTTTAAATTCTAGCCAACAGGAAAAACGCCCGAAAATTTTACCAGAGTGTTAGGCGACTTACGGAAGGTTTCAAGACCAGGGCGAACTCCTGTAAGAACAACAATCGTGACCTAGTGACCGATGTACTTAAATTATGGAAGGAACACTTTTCCACCCTACTGAATTGTAGCAGCGCTGAAGTTAGTGGAGAAGACGAACTCTAGCCCGCAGTCGATGACGATGGAGTCGATGTTCCACCACCTGACTATGACGAGGTACGAATAGCGATATCGCGCTCGAAAAACAACAAAGCTGCTGGAGCTTACAGCCTGCCAGCTGAGCTATTAAAGTACAGTGGCGAGGAGTTGATAAGGTGCATGCATCACCTCTTATGCAGAATATGGTCAGATGAAACCATGCCCGACGACTGGAATTTAAGTGTGCTCTGCCTAATCCACAAGAAAGGCGTCCCGCCATTCGTCACCTACCGCGGGATCAGCCTTTTAAGCATAGGTCACAAGGTCCTATGGAGCGTATTGTGTGTAAGACTGAAGCCCACCGTCAATGAACTGATTGAGCCTTATCAGTGTGGCTNGTATTGAAACATCCGGAACAGGACCAAGAGTCAATCAAAGTGGAGATACTCAACTATGTTTTCAACTATAATAGCGGAAATTATTAAAGCTTGCGGATTTGGTATTTTTATATCCGAGCGCACTTGTGNTTGTCAATTTAAAAGCCGCTTTCGACAGCACGAAGAGAAGTTGGCTTAATGCCGCGATGTCTGAACTTGGTATCCCCGCGAAACTAATACGGCTGTCTAAAATGACGTTGAGCAATACCACTAACTCCGGCAGACTAGGAAAGGACCTCTCCAAGCCGTTTGATATCAAACGAGGTTTCAAACAAGGTGACTCCCTCTCGTGTGATTTCTTTAATCTGATGTTGGAGAAGATAATAAGAGCCGCAGAACTGAACCGCTCGGGCACAATNATGATCATAATGAAAAGAAATCGATTAAGCGGTGACTGTCTGTCCGCCCGTCCGTCTGTGCGCACGATAACTGGAGTAAAAATTGAGATATCTTAACGAAACTTGGTACGTATACTTCGTTCGGGCGTAGGACGGATGTTATTGAAAATGGAAAAATCGGACAATAACCNGAACGACATCGATATTATCGGTAAAAACAAGCGCTACGTCTGTTCTACCTTCTCGGGATTGGATAGAGAAGNCTATACATAAATGATCATAATGAAAAGAAATCGATTAAGCGGTGACTGTCTGTCCGCCCGTCCGTCTGTGCGCACGATAACTGGAGTAAAAATTGAGATATCTTAACGAAACTTGGTACGTATACTTCGTTCGGGCGTAGGACGGATGTTATTGAAAATGGAAAAATCGGANGACATCACTGTTGACAGTTACAAGTTTGAAAAAGTAGACGCCTTCGTTTATTTGNCCACTTATGTTTATATGTCTGAGACACAGTTGTTGACCTTGGTACAACATACCAATAATAATGTCAGCCTTGAAATCCAACGGAGAATTACTGTTACCAACAAGTGCTACTNGAACACCAATAATAATGTCAGCCTTGAAATCCAACGGAGAATTACTGTTACCAACAAGTGCTACTTTGGAATGAGTAGGCAATTGAGAACTAAGGTCCTCTTTCGACGTACAAAGATCACACTCTATAAGTCGCTAATCATGCCTGTGCTGATATATGGCGCGGAGGCATGGACAATGAAAACATCTGATAAAGCGGTTCTTGGAGTTTTCGAGAGAAAGATTCTGCGAAAAATGTACGGACTTTAACGCATTTGCGATGGCGAATACCGCAGACGATTTAACGATGANAGATCACACTCTATAAGTCGCTAATCATGCCTGTGCTGATATATGCCGCGGAGGCATGGACAATGAAAACATCTGATAAAGCGGTTCTTGGAGCTTTCGAGAGAAAGATTCTGCGAAAAATGTACGGACTTTAACGCATTTGCGATGGCGAATACCGCAGACGATTTAACGATGAGCTGTATGAGCTTTATAATGATAGAGACATAGTGCAGCGAATTAAAATTCAGTGGCTCCGCTGGCTTGGCNTGCAGCGAATTAAAATTCAGTGGCTCCGCTCGTTCGAATGGACAGAAACGCTCCTGCTCTGAAAATATTCAACGCGGGCCGCGATGCTGGTAACAGAGGAAGAGGAAGGCCTCCTCTGCGTTGGAAAGACCAGGTGGAGAAGGACTTGGCTTCACTTGGCATTTTCAATTGGCGTCAGTTAGCACAGAAGAGAAATGACTGGCGTGCTGTTTTGGACTCGGCCAAAATCGCTTAGGCGGTTACAGCGCCTGTAGGATTACAAAGCCTTTTTTGTAACCGTGCTAAAACTTAAGTAGCGAACGGTCGAACGACACAGAGAACGGGCCAAGCAGAAACGATGGGCAGATGTTGACGCCTTGGTGGTCAGCTGTTAGACTAACTTTATTTCACAAATTCTTCTCCTTAAGTAATTTCCAACTAATACATAACTACCGATAGATATCTCAATACATTCGTAACTTCTAATATTTGCTAATACATAATTTATGTACATATGTACTTTAGTACTTCATAGAGGTGGATGATCTTAACACTACTCGTAATATACATATATGTACATACATCAGAGCCAAACACAAAAGGAATAGAAAAAATGGGAATGCAGCATTGCTGCAGGCATGCTTATGTTAAGTTCAATATATGCATATGATTAACTATATCAGCGAAAGCTTACGAACAAACATACATATGTATGTACGTATAATTGTAAGAGCGAAGCATAGCGGGAGTATATTCAAATCAACAATATGAGTATAGCGGGTGAGCATATGTATGTACATAGGTGTGTATAAGAAAATGCAAACACAAATTTTAACTGCAATGGGTTGAATGANCAAGAACGATAGAATACAAGATTGCGCATTCCCGAGGAATGACATTTGTGGCAACGGGTAAACAAAGAATATGGCGAAGAACAATGAGTTGGCAGTTGTGAATTTGCAGTGAGAAAACATGTTTTCTTCTCGATTCACCAATTTCTCAAGCCATCTTTGAATATAGCAAATTAAGCACTACGTTAACAAAAAATATACAAACACTCTTGAAATGTGTTCAAAAGAATAGGTCTTATTAATTAACTATTTAGAATTTTTGTGTTTGTATTGCGGGTGCCGAAAAACTGATAATATCTTGTCGCAGCGCTTGTTTTCCTGCAGAAAGTGGTCGATGCTTGCTTACCTCCGATTTTAATTTTTAATTTGTGGTATTTCAACGTTTTCAACTTAACATGTCGTGTTTAAAAGTGGTCCGTAAAGTGCTTCATGCATATTACGCTGGTGTCTAAATTTCATGGCTTCTCCTGCCGGCAGAACTCTACCCACTTTCTGGCCAAGGCGTCGTCGCGGGGAAACAAAAAAAACTGCATTTGGGGGCTTTACCCCTACAGCTGCTGCAATTCAACACACGACACGACATTTTTATAAAGTTTTTATTACAAATAAAACGTTTTTTACTTCAGAACGCACGAATTACTTCGATTTTTCACTTGAAAGTACACAATACGTTTGCAATACGTTTGCACTTGTTTCTAAACAAAAAGTTTGTTTACGTATTGCCATAAATGTCAAAGTCGGCAAAACCAAAGTAGCGGTTTTGGGAATGCGCCACCTTCAGTTCATTTCACCATGCAAGTCAACAATATGAGTATAGCGGGTGAGTGAGCGGGGTGAATGACATACGCTTACCTGATCTTGGCAATTTTAGGTATATAATAAAATAGATGACAAAGACATAACTATCATATGATTGACGAATGCAGTGGTTGCCTATCGGTGACCCAATTGCGCCAATAAAGAAGAAGAAGAAAAATTATTCCTTAAAATTATCGAAATAGGTTCACTTTAACATATAGCTCCAATACAGCTGATTACTCAGATATCATATCCGAATAATAAATTGTATGCGTGCTATATATTAAAGTGAACCTATACTAAATTTTTACCTGGTTAATATGAGGAGTTATAACGAAAAACAACGTTCTGAACAATCAATTGTATGGGTGTACTCTTCTAGAGAAAGTTTTTTTTAAGCATTTTACGTTAAAGGTACTAGTAGTTATAAAAAGATTTAGATCGTTTCGACGTATTTTCCAAATGTGCCTTCAATTAAGATGTTTTTGGATTAAAAATTACGATCAAGAATATTTTATCTTCAAAAGTTGGTTTACTCTGAAAGCACACCTGTTGCCAAGGTATCAAATTATTCGTAACTGTGTGTAGAGTAGAATACATACTTAATAAGTTCTTAAAATGAAACGCTTCAAAAACTATACGCGATAAATCGAATCTTTTGAAAATTGTAAAAAGTAGAGTTACAAACTTTAAGTTACTTGCCATTTAGTTATTTTTTAGGGCATACTTTAGTTACCTACTACATATTAAGTGTACACATAAGTACTAATTGCCCATAAAATTTCAAACCAGTATATGGTGAGCTGCAAAAGTTATGACATAATTAATTTTGCACCTCCTAAAAATTACACAAAAAATTCACTTGTTTTTAATATTTTTTTGAATGAAAACATTTATAAGTTAAAAGTTATGCAACAAATATATTCAAAATTTCTTTGAGGCTTCAAGTATACGTCTATGAATTATATCCAAAAGCAACCAGTTTGATATAGTTTACAGCAATCGAAATAAGGCTAAATAACACAAAGGTCACCTATTATTTAGATTTACCCATATGTATATAAATATATACAAAAATTTCCTTCCAATAGTGAATAACGGCCAGACTAGGTGGAAGTCTCTCAGCAACCGCTTCGTCTGAGAGGCGGGTTTACAAAACACGAAGTCGAGAGCTGGTGCCGAAGATGGAGCCACATGCCAATATTTGGAAGCCATGGATTTTATAAAAGGCTTCGTTGCTCCTCGAAAGTATGTTTACAATGTTAACCATGATACATATATTTAAATATTATTATTATTATTATTATTATTATTATTATTATTATTTATTTTAAATATTTTAAAGTTGGATTTATAAGGGTTTTGTTAGAGAATGAACTGTATTTTAATTAAAAATTTCTATATGTTCTTAAGTATATGGGCAAATCTAAAAAATAGGTACACTTTCAAACAAAAAATTTTAATTTTTAAATTTGTGAGCACGCCTATGTTTTATAGATCATTTTATTCGTAATCTCTTAATAAATCTATTAATATAAGTGTAATTCATATTCATCAAGTGCTTCAAAAGTTAGACGAGGAATAAGCATGAAATAGAAAACAAAAGAATAAGCTGGGTTGAAATTACGCTGTTCAAGTTGTAAACTTTCAGGAAAGATTTTGAAAGGTGAACTCACTTAATTGGGATGTTCTAAATTCAATGGAATGCCCTGTTTTCCCAGATTGGCTCCGGTTTTCGAGATAACGGTACTTGAA
>NW_016157134.1:319619-328521 GCF_001687245.7 Rhagoletis zephyria | reverse complement strand
ACGTCTCAGATCAATCAGTTGTATGGGAGCTATATGTTTTAGTGAACCGATTTCGATGATTTTATGGAATAGTTAAGGTAATATTAAAAAACGGTTATGTGCAAAATTTTAGTAAAATATCTTCAAAACCCAGGGATTTTTTTTATAAAATAGTTAAAATTTAAGGAAAGTTTCAAGTACCGCTATCTCGAAAAGTGGAGCCAATAGGGTAAAACTTAGGACGCCATTGAATTCAGAAGGCTCCAATTAAGTAAGAGCAACTATCAGAACATTTGTCGAAAAAAAGTTTCTTTGATACCACTCTCGAAATATTCTGACTAAAAGAAGTAGCATCATTAAGAGTAGTAAATCAGGGTTTTTACACACTTCTAGAGAAAGTTTTTTTTAAGCATTTTACGTTAAAGGTACTAGTAGTTATAAAAAGATTTAGATCGTTTCGACGTATTTTCCAAATGTGCCTTCAATTAAGATGTTTTTGGATTAAAAATTACGATCAAGAATATTTTATCTTCAAAAGTTGGTTTACTCTGAAAGCACAGCTCTTGCCAAGGTATCAAATTATTCGTAACTGTGTGTAGAGTAGAATACATACTTAATAAGTTCTTAAAATGAAACGCTTCAAAAACTATACGCGATAAATCGAATCTTTTGAAAATTGTGAAATGTGGAATTACAGACTTTGAGTTACTTGCCATTTCGTTATTTTTTAATGCACACTTTTCTTACCTACTACATTTGAAGTGTACACATAAGTACTAATTGCACATACAATTTCAAATCAGTATATGGTGTGCTTCAAAAGTTATGGCATAATTAATTTTTCACCTCTTAAAAATTACATAAAAAATTCACTTGTTTTCATTATTATTTTTTATTTAAACACCTATAATTCAAAAGTTATGCGGCAAGTTGATCCAAATTTTTTTTGAGGCTTCAAGTATACGTCAATGAATTATATCCAAAAGCAACCAGCTTGATATAGTTTCCAACAGTGAAAATAAAGCTAAAAAACACCAAGGTTACCTGTTTTTTAGATTTGCCCATATATATATATATATATCTAAGTTTTAATCTATCTGTGTCTATTTATTTGCATAAAATTTTCAAATCTGGATTTTACTTCGCAAGAGGAGGAAATAAACGGCATTAGCCAGTGCAACGTGACAGAAACCTCTTATTATGAGGAGTATGAAGTAAGCTCTCCTATTCCTTCTGTTGCGACAAACGACACGAAGCAGTCCAACAGCGCAAAAAAAAAAATAAACGGCGTCGCGTAGAAGATAAGGTGATCGAGAGGTTCGGATCACTATGCACGGCGGTGGATGAATTTATTCGCTCCAAATCCGAAAGGTTTAATAATAGCCGCAATTTTGACTTTTACAAAGTTCTGGACAGCTATCTATTGAAACATCCGGAACAGGACCAAGAGTCAATCAAAGTGGAGATACTCAACTATGTTTTCAACTATAATAGCGGCAATTATTAAAGCTTGCGGATTTGGTATTTTTATATCCGAGCGCACTTGTGCACAAGGGTATTATAACTTTGTTCACTTAACGGTTGTTTGTAACAGGCAAAACGAATCGAGATATAGACGAATCTATACATAAATGATCATAATGAAAAGAAATCGATTAAGCGGTGACTGTCTGTCCGTCCGTCCGTCTGTGCGCACGATAACTGGAGTAAAAATTGAGATATCTTAACGAAACTTGGTACGTATACTTCGTTCGGGCGTAGGACGGATGTTATTGAAAATGGAAAAATCGGACAATAACCACGCCTACCTCCCATATAACGGTACTTTTCAGAAATACGAAAACTGCAATATTTTAGTAACTACTGAAGATAATTCACTCAAAATTGATATTTACAATAATTTTTAGACGAAAAATAATAATATTATAAATTTTTGAAAATGGGCGTAGCCACGCACACTTATGTTTATATGTCTGAGACAAAGTTGTTGACCTTGGTACAACATACCAAGTGGCTGAAAATTTTTCAAATCGAACAATAACCACGCCCACATCCCATATAAGCAATTTAGATAAAAACGAAATCTTCGATAAATCAGTAAACACTAAAGCTCATTTGTTCAAAATTGATGTTTGCAATAATTCTTCACCAAGAAATACGTTTATGATAAAATTTTGGAAAATGGGCGTGGCACCGCCCACTTATGATCACATATATGTACCTCGGTAACCGTTCGTAAGGTGACCAGAATTTTTTAGCATTCCAGGAGAACAAATTCTCCATATTGAAAACACAAACAAAAATTGTTTTATATTTATTTTAACACATAAATAACGAATAAGTTAACATTGTTAAAAAAACAAAAAAAGAAATCAAAGTTGCTCTAAATACAAGTCAAACAAGTTAATAGTACACTGCGTTACATAATTATAAGACCGAAACATATTTCCGTTGATTTTTGGCAATTTTTTTTTGTTGACAGTGTTGTTAACTTTCTTCCATATAAAAAAATGTCGAACATACTTTGTATGAAAGGAAATGAGTGACAAAAAGAATGCCAAAAATCAACGATATTTTGTAGACATATGAAACTCGCACATTCTTATATTAAAATTGTATGGGTTATAAACAGGGAACGGATTTTTAGGACCTAAAATCCTATAAAAAAGGCAAAATAAAATAAGGAAATAGGCTGGAAAAGGCAAAATAAAATAGCGAAAAAGGCAGGAAAAGGCACTAGGTGTTGCAAAAAAAAAAAGGCAAAATAAAATAGCGAAAAGGGCAGGAAAAGGCACTAGGTATTGCAAAAAAAGCAAAATATGGCACTAAAAAAAGACAGAAAATACAAAGAACAATGAAAAAATACATTTATTTTAGAAATGTTTATATTACAAGTAAAAAGAGAAAAACTATGAACTAGTTTCATTATATGAAAAATTTGTACTTTGAATCTTTGACTATTTTATCCTTTCGAGTTTCTAACTCATAAAACTTTAATCTGTATAGTTGTAGTAACATTGAACCACAAGATGCATTTTGAAGTTTTCTGGCAGCATTTTCATTCGATTTTCGCGAACAAAAGCCTTGAATGTACTAAATGTGCGCTCGACGTAAGTTGATACAAGTGGAGCCCAATTTAAATATGGAACGTTTGAAACGTTCATATTATCAGGAATAAGGGCGTTTTCCTCGCCCTTTACGCTTAACGCTTCTATAAGCCGCACGGGCATGTGTTTATTTTTTAATCTTAAAAAAAAAATTGTAAATGCTATAATCACTTTTTAAAGGTAGAAAAGGCAAGAAAAGGCATATATCTTAAAAAAGGCAAAAAAAAAGGCAAATAGCTTAAAAAAGGCACAAAAAGGCAACATCAAATGTGTATATATGGAATCAGGTAAAGCTAAATCATGGACATTCTTAATCGAATATACTCTATCTCTTTAGCAGAAAAAAAGGCAATTTCCATAAAATCCGTTCCCTGGTTATAAAACTGCATACGCAAAACTTTTCCCAAAATTCTTAAGCAAAAGTGTAAAGATTTGGCGAAAATTCGCTGAATTTTTATATTTTCACGAAGTTTGAAATTTGAATTTGTATGGTGTTTGTTATAGAATGGACTATATTTTTATAAGAAAAATTTTAAAAATAAATAGCTGTTTTGTATTGGATTAAACAGGCCTGCGAAATCAAATTTTTCCCCGTTCCAATAATTATGTTATTTTTTTAATATCTAGGTGAGGGCTGCCAGACGTCTTGGTTTTACAGGATTTGTCCTGATTTAGACAAATTGTCCTGGAGTCCTGGCCCACACTTAAATTGTCCTGATCTTTTAATCAAGGTCAATGCAGACACTCTTCTAATTTTTAGCAGATTTTGCTATGAAAAAAGGTTAAGCCTTCTGTCATTAGTAGTCGAATACTGATAACAAAACGTTTTTTCTAAGATGTTGAATGTCTTCTTTCTGTTTTGTTTATTTGGTTAAATCCTTTTTTTCAGGCGAATGCCGAAAAAGTGCAAGTTCCTGATCACGTACACGACTGAGGGGTCATACATAAATACTACCCAGTAGATAATATCAGGAGCCAAAAGGCCTTTCTGGAAGTTATTCCTTTCTCGTTCATTTTTTGTATGGAGCGGCACAAATTGAAGGGCTTCTGCTTTCGCTACTCAAAAAAGAGCTTTCAGAAGGGCTTTTATAGGACGCCGTTTGAAGAAGCTCTTTTAAAGTTTTTCTTAATTTATAAAAATCATACTTTTTTAAGGAATGTGTTTAATGTTAATATCAAATAATTTTATTTGAACTTGCAATGCCTATTTAATCTTATTTGTAATGCTACGTATTATAAACATATATGTACTTACATAAGCACTTTTTTCAGTCTTTGTAGGGTAAGTCTTTTAGAATGGCTTCACTTAAGACAGCCTACCTAAATTATCTCCGGGTTATGAATATAAAAATTGACAAAAATGGTCATGAATTGCGTTGTAGGATATGCGGAAATTCGCTAATGGTGGTTAGGAAAACATTCAAGACCACGTTAAAGGCACCGCTTTTTCCAAGTTACATCACCGTCAAGATAAATTTGTTCGTTTATAATTAAAAATTCAGAACTTGAGCGTTTCATCATCATCAATCTTTCAGTTCTACGGACTGTGCCACAAAACTACATTGCTTATAATATCAGAACCAAAGCAACTTTACCTATAGGGGATATATTGGCGCCTTATTCACTTGTATCTTCGTTTTTGATTTAGATTATAAGTGTCTTAGTCGATGGGTTCAGGATAATGACAGCCGTAATCTAGGTATGCTAAATGAATGGTTCTTTTCTAGCACGTCGAGATTTATTTTTATTGATGACATGTACTTACATGTTAGAATTTTCAGCAATTTCCATGAAAAGCCAAAAGTTAATTAATTTAGAACAGAATTTTTACTTAAAAACCAATAGTACTAGTAATAATATTCATAAAGAGCCTAAGTAAATCAGAACGACTTATGTTATTTCGAAGTTAACGCTAGTAATGCATGGCAATACTAAAAAAAATTATAAAAATAATTTTCTCGAAACATTTTCGTGACGAAATTTTTGTATCATTTTGGTAGCGTGGTACCTATATGTACATACCCAAATCGCTAATTAATTTTTTACGGGGAAAACTACACAGGCCTGTGCTATTTTTGATAATGTACTTGGATGTGAAATAACACATTTTCGAAAATTTGTTAAGCAGATTTGCGCTACAATACAACGAACATACTTATTTTAAGCTATCTTACAAAATCTTTTATCAAGATAAAAAATCCCTATACACAAATTTTGCCACTGATAAAACTTATACATACATATGTGTCTGGCAAATAAAATGGCATATGGGTGTTTCCAGCGGAAGGTCCACCACGACAAAAAAAATCAAAGTTGTATATCTAACGTATTTACGGGCCGATTTGTCTGCTTTTTAAAATATATACTGGCTATGTACGTGGAATCATGTTTGCATAAAATGGTCTTCCTAGGTGGTGCCAAGGTCGAGATATTTCGAAAAACCGTATTTATGGTCCGATTTGGTTCGAATTTGGCGTATGTGGTTGAAACATAATAAATCATAGATTTCTAATAAATTGACCCTGAATTGGCGCTGAAGTCAAAATATAAAGTATATTCTACATAAAATACATGTTTTATTTGCGTTGAAAATTCATTTAGAAGCAATATGATCAAAAATATAACGATGGAAATTTATGTCACGTGACGCTACGTCACGCCACGTTTCACACTTGGGGTTGTAAAAGAGAATTGAAACAATTTGCATTAATTCAAAAAACTCTAAAAACAACTAGAATTGCTCCAAATCATATTAAAATAAGTTTCATGAAAATAGCCATCCACAATTCGCAGAGTTTTGCGATTTTGTAAGAAAAGAAAAAATCAACTTCCATTTTTTGTCACGTAATGACACTCTCTTTAAATGCTTATATTTCAGGACCAAGCAGTTCGATTGATTTCATTTTTCGGCTAAATATAGAGCTAATTATGTGCTATACAATGGCCCAAAAAAGTTAAAGAAAACAAATGGTATTCCTTTTTTGTATCACATTGAAATCGTACGACTGTCACGTGCGCCACCATGGGAATGCCCATATGGTAGGCAATAATTTCCGCTTGTGGAGATGCGTCGTTAGCTAATCTTTCATCGTTGTAAAGGGTAAAATATTATTGATTAGGGCTAAAAGGCGGTTACACTGTTCAACTTTCACAGGTGATTAGTTGGATCAAATGCTTACATCATTTAACTGAAATTTGAACAATGTAAACGCCTATTAAATACAACGAATGTGTGCTATTAGAAAATAATAGTATTCTGAACGAAACTTTTTTAAAATTTCATTACTACTTCAGGAAAACAAGAAGGACATTTTTGCTCAAAAGGAGGACAGAGAAGGACAAAATATTTGAGGAGTACAATCCCCCTTAACGGAGGACGGTTGGTCAGCTTACCGTTCGACCAATATATACCAAACTCGGTATGGCTCTTGTGCTTGCCAAGTAAAAGAAAAACGTTGAAAATTATTGAAATCGGACTAAAATTACGGCCACTTTTCATATAACGGTAAATTTCAGAAATGCTAGAAACTTCTATGTATCGTAATTAAAGGACGTTATTTTACTCAAATTTGATACTAACAACAATCCCTTGAAAAGAAGTAACATTATTTGAAATTTTGAAAAATGGGCGGGATACCGCCCACATATGACTATATAAGTTTATATCATTATATCTAACTGAACATTCTATCGAAGATGTTTAAAATAGGGGTAAAACGACCCCTGCTTACCATGTAGCGGTACTTCTCGGAAAGGTGAAAAATATGTATTTAATACTTGCGCCGGGTATTTATTGTTCGGCTCCGCCCGAACTTAGACTTTCTTACTTGTTAAAATTAAATAAGTGTTTTGGCAAAATTCCACAGAAACACTTGTGATAAGCCAGCAACATTTTGATCAATGTTTAAGGTTAATTTTTCCATATAAGTTGATCTCGTTATTATAACAAACACCAATCCACATTTCAAACTTTGTGCAAAAATTATAAAAAATCTGCAAAGTTGCATCTAAATTTTCATATTTTTTAATCAGATATTTCAGATATGTTTTGTAGTCAGATTTTTCAGATATGTTTTCTTAAAATTTTTGCACGAAGTTTGAAATGTGGATTGATGTTTGTTATAATAACGAGCTATACTTTTATGAAAAACTAAACATTAAACATAAATTTGATCAAAACGTTGCTGGCTTAATTAGCTGCTCAAAAATGTATTTATATTTCGTATTTTTTCTTGTTTCTTGAAGTTCTTTTACTTTTCATCCATTTATGTTTATTGAATTAGTTAATCGTTCCTTAATAATCAGGGTCTTCTTCTGAATTACCCTTTACTAAAAAAAATTTGAATAATTTTTATAAAATTACATATACATACACACTTGTGGTCAGCTGATTAAGTTAAGTGACATTTTGACCAGTTTTGGCTTATTTAGTGTTTATAATTTTTTCTAAAGGCCCAGCATATTACATAACCACCACCATATAAATCCATATTTGAAACTTCGTAAAAAATTATAAAAATTCAACAAACTTTAACAATTACACTGAAAAATTTCAAACTTTTTGTTCAGAGTTTCTGGAAAAAATTTTACTAGGTTAAAGTGCAAATTTCAAGAAGCTAGGAAATCGCGTTGATTTTTGATATTTTTTTTTTGGCTGACGGTACTAGGAACTTTTCCCATCTATTATATATAATACGCGAAGGCATTTTTTGTGCAGCCTAAAACATCTGCACCGTTCGCTCGATTTTCAAAATTGGGGTGTCAAATTAAAGCGCTTGGCCTGTATATGTGCAAACTGGTTTTAAGGTGTCAAATTAAAACTCTTGGACTGCAGGTATGCAATAAGGTTTTACTTTTTTAAAAAGAGTTGCCACCCTTTAAAAAATTTCATTCAAATTTTCTAAAAAAATGATTCATTACATAATGGGTATCAGGGGAAAGTGTTTTGAAAATATTTGCTTCTTGACTTAACTTTAGGAGGGTTGCCACCTGTTTAAAAAATTCAATTAAATTTGAATTAAGAAAATTAATTAGGAGAAATATGTTTCAACATATGGGCGCATAACGAAAGTGGCTTCAGAAGGTGGCCGTTTGAAAATATTTTGAAGAGGGTTGCCACCTTCTTGCAATGTCGAATTTAATTAACTTATCAAGAAGTTAAATGAAATGTCAAAATAATAATGTGAAACGAAACAATATTAAGAAGACTTTAGTTTGAACACGCAAAATGTTTTTGAGGTGTAGGAAAAGGGTTGCCACCTGTTTAAAAATTAAATTCAAATTATTAAATAAGTTAAATGAATTACACTATGCGACACTCAAAATCGGGATGGGATGAAACCAACGGGAAATGTTATGTCGGTCAAAACCAAGTTATACGTGTCCCGGCGTTTCGCTGCGTCACGTCTAGGAATCGAGATATATATATAACTATCATATAGGGGAAATTGTCACCTTTGGTGGTCTTTTTTTGACATAACTCGAGAACCCTAAGCGCGGCCGAAGGCCGCCTACGCAGAAAGAAGTTCTGCGCAAAAATACTTCCGGCCCCCTTTTCCGACAACACAGAAAGGAGAATTCTACTTGGTAAGGGTTATAATCCCTAATCGCGGCCGAAGGCCGCCTACGCAGAAAGAAGTTCTACGCAAAAATACTTCCGGCCCCCTTTTTCGGCAACACAGAAAGGAGAATTCCACTTGGTAAGGGTTATAATCCCTAAGCGCGGCGAAGGCCGCCTACGCAGAGAAAAGTTCTGCGCTAAAAATACTTCCGCCCTGCTTTTCCGGCAACACAGAAAGGAGAGTTCTACTTAGTAG
>NW_016157134.1:258518-318950 GCF_001687245.7 Rhagoletis zephyria | reverse complement strand
ACTAGTCCGATTTTGCTCAAACAAATTTAAAAAAATTAAAAATTACAATTCCTTTAATCTGTTCATATAACGTTTTTCTATGTAATCAACAGTTTTGCGCGGTAAAAATAAATGTATGAAGAAAAAAAATATTTTTTGCCTAAAATATTAAATTTATTTAAAACTGTTGATTATATAGAAAAACGTTATATGAACAGATTAAAGGAATTGTAATTTTTAATTTTTTTAAATTTGTTTGAGCAAAATCGGACTATAGGTTCTCGAGTTATGTCAAAATAAGACCACCAAAGGTGACAATTTCCCCTATATGATAGTTATATATATATATCTCGGGTCCTAGAAGTGACCCAGCGAAACGCCGGGACAGGTATAACTTCCTTTTTACCGATATAACTTTCCCCGGTAGTTTGAACCCTTCCCGATCACTGACCCCTACCATTTGTCTCACAGTGTTATTAAAACATGGGTATCAATCGAAGAGGGGTTGAAAAATCTTTATTTCTGAACTATATTTAGCGGAGTTGCCACATGTTTAATTAATATAATTCAACTTAATTCCTCAGTTGATTAAAATATGTACCGCAATGTTAGACGAAGGAATATTTAGGAATATCTTTGCGCGAAACTACTTTTCAAAAGGGCTGCCACCTGTTTAAAAAGTCGAATTTAACTATATCTATATATATAATACGCGAAAGGACTATTTTCTAGGTCATCAGATCTGAACCATTCGTTTGATTTTCAAAAATGAGGTATCAAATTAGGGTTATAATCCCTAAGCGCGGCCGAAGGCCGCCTACTCAGAAAGAAGTTCGTTTTCATGTATGCACTATTTCGGTTTTTGTCATATGCATTACTTCGGTTTTGAGTCGAAACTGTGCATGTATGCATTACTTCGGTTTTTGTCATATGCATTATTTCGGTTTTGAACCGAAACTGTGCATGTTTGCATTATTTCGTTTTTCTCATATGCGTTATTTCGGTTTTCAAACGAAAGTGTGCATGTATGCATTACTTCGGGTTTTTCATATGCATTATTTCGGTTTTCAACTGGATCTGTGCATATATGCATTATCTCGGTTTTTTTCAAATGCATTATTTCGGTTTTCAAACGAAAGAGTGCATATGCATCATTTCGATTTTTCTAATATGCATTATTGCGGTTTTCAACCGAAACTGTGCATATAAGCATTATTTCGGTTTTTTTCGTATGCATTATTTCGGTTTTTTTCATATGCATTATTTCGTATGCACAGTTTCCATATGCACAATTTCAGGGTGCCGTTATTAAAAGCTTTGCTTCTTAACTTAAGTGTGAGAGTGTTGCCCCTGTTTAAAAAATTAAATTAAATTTTAAACAGGGAAATTACATAGGTAATTTACAAAATGTTCCCCCACAGGGGTCCAGACTAAAGGAGTTTAAAAAGGTAGTAATTTGAAAATGTTTTGAAAAGGGTTGCCACCTGCTTTAAAAGCCGAATTTAGTTATATGCAGTATTAAAATATTGGTGTTAAACGAAAGAGTGCTAAGAAATCTTTAGTTTAAACATCAAAATTTTGTTTGATGGTTTGACGAGAGTGGCCAGCTGTTGAAAATTTTAAATTTAAGTGAATTATTAAGTTAAATAAATTAGTAAAGGAGGTGATTTCATCAAACCCATGATGCGAAGGATTTATATATGAACTGTTTAGTAGAGTTGCCAGGTGATAAAAAAATTAAATTCAATTTAGTTCTTCAGGTAATTGAATTGTGTATCAAAGTATCAGACGAAAGAGCTTTAAAAGATTTCAGTTTGAAAATGCTTCGCAGAAGGTTGCCACCTGTTTGAAAAGCCTAATTTATTTAGCTTTTACACAATTTTAATTAAATATTAAAATATAAGTGGCTAAAGAATGAGTTTTAATAAAACTTTACTTTGAAAATACTTTTTTTTAGGGTTGCCATCTATTCGATTTTTATTTTGAGCGAACAATCTGTTAACGATTCAGGCCTTTAAGGCGTATGTCGGGCATTTCTTATGATAGAGCCAGAAACCGTCAACAAGGTCTTGGAGAACTCGGTTAACAGGATGCGCTACTGCGGAGACAGTCACATGATGAAATCGGGTTTCATAACTAATGGGAATATATGTTCTTTCGAATAAACCCATAATATACCGAAAAAATTAGTTTGAGTTAGTTTTTATAAATAAATAATTTTTTTGTTATGGTCATCAGATCTTTAATGTGAAGGCCATCAGATCAGCACCGTTATTTTAAACGTGCATTAAGGTTTTATTTTTTGAAGTTAAGACCTTTTTTAGTGGTGCACGGTGGTTTGAATTTTGAGGAAATGAAAAACCGACGCTATGTGAGACCTTTCTTCGTTCAAAAAGGGATGAACGAATTTACTTGAAATATTTGCAATATTTATTAAGGTTTGTGAAAAGTGATGCCATCTGTTTAAAATGTTAAACTCAATTTTGGCGTCTTAACGCCATGCGGGTTCACTATTCACCATCTACTATCTATATATTAATACGCTAACGAAATCCCATACAAATCTATTCCTCCCTGCTGCTCCTATGTTTCTCAACCAATTTGAATGATTCTTCTTTTGTTCGAAAGGTATTTCAAAGGGGAGATCCGCATTTGGTGGTGGAGGTTTGTTTTTTCAGTAGGTGGAGTAGGAGTGGAGTTATTCCGAAAAACTTCATTTATGGTCCGATTTGCTTCAAATACGAAATACATGTGATTAACATCAAGAGAAATACACCTGCAAAATGCAAATGGGCCCGAAAGGTGGCTCCAGAGCCGAGTTATTCCAATTTCCGTATAAGCCTAAGAATGCCTGCTTTGGTTTTACCATCTGCTATCTATATCCCATACAAATCTATTCCTCCTTACTGCTCCTATGTTTCTCAACCAATTTGAATGATTCTTCTTTTGTACGAAAGGTATTTCAAAGGGGAGGTGCGCATTTGGTTTGTTCTTCTGGTAGGTGCCTGATTTGGTTTCACCATCTATGAACTTTTAAACTATTTAACAGAATGTATATTACTCCACCAAACAATATATGTAAGTGAGCTAGACGATTAACAGGTGCTGATGGACCTAAAAAACTTCTCAGGCAAAATGAAAAAGTGTGTGAAAAAAGTGAAGTGGTCGAATTTCGACAACGGGGCGATACTAGTATAAAAATAATGGTCGAGCAAAAGAAATTATTAAGAATCAACGCGATTTCCAAGCGCCTGAGATTTTCCTAAAAATTCTGAATAAAAAGTTTTCAATTTTTGAGTGTAATTGTTACTTTGTGCAACGTTTATAATTTTTTTACGAAGTTTCAAATATGGTTTTATATGATGGTGGTGGTTATGTTATGTGCTAGGCTTTTATAAAAAAAATATAAACATTAGACAAATATTATTATAACCAAATAGACAAAGAAAAACTGGTCCAAATGCCACTTAACTTAATCAGCTGACCACAAGGGTATGTACATTGTAATAAACTGTACAATGATATAAAATATAAAATAAACTTTTTTCAATATTTGTATATGGTATACCCGCGGGTATAAACAAGTTTATTGTAAAACTTTAAAATGCTTACATGAATATGTACATATGTACAAAAGGTTACAAGTACAAATAATTTAAAAAATTCAATCATTTATAATCAGGATACAAATGTTAATGTGTTTCATTAAGGATATTCAGGTTAACGTAGTCAATACGCCGAATTCGCATTCAATTAGGGAGTTCACAAGGTGATGTATACTGTCGTATTGTTGTATTTCGTAAACTTTAAAAGCTTAAATAAATGTTAAGCGGACTTGAAACCATAGCAACTTTACAACAGCTATACAGCTATACGCAACAACATACAACTATACGACAGTATGTAACACTCTTTGAACTCCCTAAATGTATTTTCCTTAATGTTTAATTGATGGTAAATACCTCTAAACTGTTTACACAAATGAAATAAAAAAACAAAATCCTATAAGTGAGTACAACGGCAATTTTTTTAAAGTTAAAAATAATACAAACGAATGAAGTAACTACATATCGCACATTGCTGCAAGATCCAAAAAATCAAAAACTATCGATAGCTATGAAATTTTTACACAACATAGAAGAACAGGTAGCGGTCCTTTCTGCATACTTAACTAAATGTTGTATTATTTTGGATTATGACACTGCAAATGTGCGGTATGTATGTTGAACATTTCAAACTAGTATCGAACAATACAGTTAAATTCAACAGAAGTATTATTACATAGTTAAGTTTTTGCACCGTAATGCATCTTAAGTTCGCAAATGAAATTAGCCGACGTCTGGAATGCACGTAGACCTTTTCTTCTGCTCCCATAACGAACTTGTTGCGCGAGAGTATCTTAACCGCTTGCATATCATAGCCATGCACTTGTAATCGCGCTAATTCACGCCAAGATTTGTCTTGATCGTTATCATCATCATCAGAAAGTAAGTATATATGTACCTGTAATGAACATACAACACATACATACATTTACAAACAAATAATAGCGAATACCCCAAAAAAAATTACGAAATATTTAAAAACTTTAAATTTACCATCTTCCTTCGATTTATGTCAGTTCACACCATACACCTAGCCTTCGCGACCATTCAGCACCAACTCCAAGCTAATAGCACACCAGCGAATGTGGCAAAAGAAATGATTGAGTTCCTCCTCATGCTCATAGGCGATATGAGAATTTCAGTTTGTATGGGAGGTGCCCTTTTCCAATACTTGCCACTTTTCTCTGAAAGTAAGGTATTGATAACATATGTGGCTGTTTGAAATTTAGGGCGTTAGCATTAGGCGGTTCCAGAGATAGGCGATGTGAGAAATTAACTTTGTATGGGAGGTGCCACGACCCCTTTTCCAATATCTGCCACTTTTCGCCATAAGTACGCTACTGATAACATATGTAGCTGTGTCAAATTTCAGGACTTTAGCATCAGCGGTTCCAGACATAAGCAATATGAGAAGTTCAGTTTATATGAGACGTGTCACGCCCCCTTTTCCTATACCTTCCAATTTTCGCCATAAGTTCGGTATTGATTACATAGTATATAGCTGCGTCAAATTTCAGGACGTTGGCGTAAGCGCTTCCAGAGATAAAGGATAGCAGATTTTCCAATAGCTTCTAGTTTCCGCCGTAAGTAAGGGATTTACAATTTATGCATCCGTGCCAAGTTTCAGTTCTCCAGCGTAGTTGGTTTAAGAGATGTATTGGTGCCCTCAAAAAAGGGATTTCAACATTTTATTGTAACGTATGTGTATGTGTAGATATCCATCATTCTCCCACTGTATAAGAACGTTAGGAATATTCTTACCCTATCGCACCCTATCGTGTAATTTTTTAGTCCAAATATTCCTTTTCAATTGACTAAAAAATGTTCTAAATATGAGCCAAATCTGCAACTAAATGCAGATTCTAGGAATATCCCGGCCCCAGCGCCACCTAGCGGTGAAATTTTTATTCGGAATATTTCCCTTCAAGGTGCTGACATATGTTCTAAATATGAACGAAATCGGTCCAGCCGCTTGGTAATTTAGTTACATACAATATACGGAAAACTCTATGAAATTGTGAAATCGTGACTTCTCAGCTTTCTTAATTTTTTGACAACAACAACAAAAAGTTTTGAATTTTGTTTAATCGAAAAACCTTCCACACAGATTATCCAAAATAGTACTTTTTGCATAATTGAAATCTGTTCAGCCGTTTGGTCAGGCATCGCGGTCATACGAAAGACATTTCATTTATATATAAAGGGTGTCCCAGAAGTAACCTGCCTAACTTGAGGAGAAGGCAGGTGGGGTGGTGAGCTCCCTGATAAGCAAATATTTTTCAGGTAAAAGTGTCATCGTTTTTGAAATATTTGAATTTTTTTTAATTAAAAAAAATCGTGCCTTTTCATGTATTTTCTTTAACTGCATCTACAAACCAGGCTATACTTAGTAAATTTTTTATGTAAAATACTTTCAGATAGTTGCTTCTCCATACTCAAATGCAATGTAGTAAAAATATATTAAGAAACCATTATAAAATTAGGACTGTATTGGGATTTTTAACTTTTTCATATTTTCTTCCCCAACTTTGACTATCTCTGGTGAAAAAAATGTACTGAGCTATAACTTAACATTGCATAAAAAAATTACTCATTTAATAAATATTTCAGAAATGTACAACTCTTACAGTTTCGAATAGAAAAAAAAAGTTATAGCCGCTTTTGTGGGTAAAGGACTGAGACACGCTAGAATGGTTTAATATATTTAAATTGAAGTTGGTCTTCTTCCCGACCAATGACATGCTAAATAGTACAAAGGTACATTATTACTTGCTCCTGACATTATTTTGTGTTACTTACCGGAATTAGTGAAAGTGGGTTTTGTGAAATTGGACCCTTCGAACATTGAGTTATTAATACTATGACAGAGAACACGCAGTATACGTCGCATGAATATGCGGATATTCACCTAATTTACGGTGAAGCTTGCTGTAATGCCAGAGCTGGTCAAAGGCTCTATGCAGAGCATTACCCAAATCGTCGGCATCCGGGTCGTGAAGTATTCCCCGCACCAATAGAGAAATATCTGAAGGTAAGTAATTTTAACACCTTTCTTATTTGAAGCCATTCTTCTTTTAACTATCATTTTTAACTTTTTTAAGGTCGCATACCTGGAAGGCGTGGCGGCGAGACAGGACGTCCTGCAACGGTAGATGTTGAAGTTGTGTTAGAGGAAGTGGAACTAGGTCCATCAACTTCAGGGAGAATGATGGAAAGACTGACTGGAATACCAAAAACTACAGTTCACAAAGCTTTAAAATACCATCCCTACCACGTTCAACGTGTTCAGGCTCTACAAGAGAGAGATTACCTGTCGAGGGTTAGATTTTGCCGGGAAATGTTGCGAATGCATGAATCAGACCCCACCTTTTTTAATAAAATAATTTGGAGCGATGAACCATCATGCAAACGTGATGGTTATTTTAATTTAAATAACCTTCACAGTTGGCAGATAGACAATCCTCACGAAATGAAAGAAGATCGTTCGCAGTACCGGTACAAAATAAATTTATGGTGTCAGATATTGGAACCTGTGGAACTGCCGCCAACGCTCAACTCCCACAGTTATTCAAAGTTCCTTCAGGAACGGCTTCCAACTCTTTTAGAAGATGTACCCTTAAACCTGCGGCGAAGGCTATGGCAGCAAAATGACGGATGCCCTGCTCACTACGAGCGCGAAGTAAGAGCTCATTTAGACGAAACTTATCCTTGCCGATGGATTGGACGATACGGGCCAATCACGTGGCCTGCTCGATCGCCAGACCTGAATCCATTCGATTTTTTCTACTGGGGCTGTCTTAAGGACAAAATTTATTCAAAAATAACTCAAAACGAAGAGCATTTGCCGGAACAAATAAATGGAGCTGCTGCTGAGATAGCCCCATTGAGTTTAAGATCCCTATAAGCGTATTTTCTTAAAAGGTGCAGAGCTTGTATTAGAGTAGAAGGTCGCCAATTTGAGCATATTTTATCAATAAATGAATAAATTTTTCTGCAAACAACTCATATATGTTTTATTTCACGTGAACCCATACTTCACAAAAAATATTGATAGACATAGCCCTTATTATTGACTCTAGTCCGAATCCCGGTAAGTAACATAAAATACTGTCAGGAGTATGTAATAATGTACCTTTGTACTATTTAGCATGTCATTGGTCAGTAATAAGCGCAACTTAAATTTAAATCTATTAAATACATTCTGGCGTGTCTCAGTCCTTTACCCACAAAAGCGGCTATAACTTTTTTTCTATTCGAAATAGTAAGAGTGGCACACTTATGAAATACTTAGTAAATGAGCAACTTTTTTATGTAATGTAAAGTTATAGCTCAGTACATTTTTTTTTCACCAGAGATAGTCAAAGTTGGGGAACAAAACATCAAAAAGTTAAAAATCCCAAAATAGTCCTAAGTTTATAATGGTTCCTTAATATATTTTTACTACATTGCATTTGAATATGGAGAGGCAACTATCTGGAAGTATTTTACATAAAAAATTTACTAAGTATTGCCCTGTTTGTAGATGCAGTTAAAAAAAATACATGAAAAGGCACGATTTTTTTAATTCAAAAAAATTCAAATATTTCAAAAACGATGACACTTTTACCTGAAAAATGTTTGCTGTTAAGGTTACTTCTGGGACACCCTGTACATAGATAAGATAAGATATAGATATAGATGTACATACATATATTCAAATTAGCGAGGGGGAGAAGAGAAAAGAAATATGCGAAGAAACTAAACAAAAACATCGAAGTAAACGTATTTTATTTGTATTTTGTGTTTCAAATATTTTTGACTGAACACTTAAGAACAATTATAGTGGATGTATGTACATACATATTAGGGTGTCAGTTATTTCCCGAATTGGGTTTTGTCCTGCAAACGCCCCTCAAATTTTTAGTTTGAGACCTAAAAAAAAATATCAGACCCAGACCAGCCCTTAATATTCACATTAACCCGTGCCTAAACCATAATACATTTCCCATTTAAATAACATGGGATTTTTGGACTTTTTGCAGTTAATTTTTTCCATTGAAACAAATGGAGCTAAAAATACTTGAACAGCTATTTCTTGTAGGAAATTTAACGTTCTACAAAAATGATGTGATTACTTTTTTCGATAAACTTTACCGTTTAAAAGTTATCCGACGATAAAGTTGTATTCATAGATAAATTAATCGTTTTCTTATATTTTATTTACTATCTCTTTTTGTTTGCAATAAAATTATAGAGTAACACCATTTGGCCGTATATTAACGTACTTCTACATAAATATGAGTGTTTGAATAATTTTCTTCTGTAAAATTTATGAGTTTAGTGCAATTGATCAAACGCAATCACGTTTTAAATTTATTCGTTTTGTAATCTAACGCCATCTGTGAGAAACCTGAGAGAACTTCATGTCATGTGAATTTATTAGATAATCTTTATTGTTAACTAATTCAGCAAAAATACTGTTTAATATAATTTTCTAAAAAAAATGAATACTTCAGTGAGCTTGAAAAATCCAATGTTTTGTTTGGGAGAACCAACAGATGCAATCAGTGGCAATAAATTACCAACGAACAAACAAGTATTACAATTATTATTTTATCAAACAAGATAAGCAAAAAATACACTTCCAGCAAGTTGCCAATTTGTTATAGACGAAGTTACTAAATTTTGGAATAGAGCTGGAATTCAAGTACAAATTTTTTCAAGATGTGTGAAAAATGTAGAAAAACTGTACATTAAGTATCGAAGTTTACAAAAAATTTAATTATTTATTTACTTATTTATTTATTTATTATTAGTTATTTATTTATTATTAGTTATTTATTTATTATTAGTTATTTATTTATTTTATCACCTTCCTGAAATTAAAAAAAAACCGCGAATTTAACTATAAATACAACTTTATCGTTGAATAACTTTTAAACGGTAACAACAAATGTAGCCTATGTACATACATGCTCACATATGCAAACAAAAAAGGCATCGGCTCCTTACGCTTTTTTGAATTTTGAAGAAAGAGCGCCTCTTATATGGTAGGTATTAAATTTTAAATAGGTGGCAGCCCGATTTCAAAAATAAAAGTTTATCCGGAGACCATATTCTTTCACTTGATACCTCATTTTTTAGTCCAATGAAGTTTGAAAATCTTATTGCTTTTAGGAAGGTGGCAACTCTACTCAAAAAATAATAGATTATTGANCAAAACATCAAAAAGTTAAAAATCCCAAAATAGTCCTAAGTTTATAATGGTTCCTTAATATATTTTTACTACATTGCATTTGAATATGGAGAGGCAACTATCTGGAAGTATTTTACATAAAAAATTTACTAAGTATAGCCTTGTTTGTAGATGCAGTTAAAAAAAATACATGAAAAGGCACGATTTTTTTAATTCAAAAAAATTCAAATATTTCAAAAACGATGACACTTTTACCTGAAAAATGTTTGCTGTTAAGGTTACTTCTGGGACACCCTGTACATAGATAAGATAAGATATAGATATAGATGTACATACATATATTCAAATTAGCGAGGGGGAGAAGAGAAAAGAAATATGCGAAGAAACTAAACAAAAACATCGAAGTAAACGTATTTTATTTGTATTTTGTGTTTCAAATATTTTTGACTGAACACTTAAGAACAATTATAGTGGATGTATGTACATACATATTAGGGTGTCAGTTATTTCCCGAATTGGGTTTTGTCCTGCAAACGCCCCTCAAATTTTTAGTTTGAGACCTAAAAAAAAATATCAGACCCAGACCAGCCCTTAATATTCACATTAACCCGTGCCTAAACCATAATACATTTCCCATTTAAATAACATGGGATTTTTGGACTTTTTGCAGTTAATTTTTTCCATTGAAACAAATGGAGCTAAAAATACTTGAACAGCTATTTCTTGTAGGAAATTTAACGTTCTACAAAAATGATGTGATTACTTTTTTCGATAAACTTTACCGTTTAAAAGTTATCCGACGATAAAGTTGTATTCATAGATAAATTAATCGTTTTCTTATATTTTATTTACTATCTCTTTTTGTTTGCAATAAAATTATAGAGTAACACCATTTGGCCGTATATTAACGTACTTCTACATAAATATGAGTGTTTGAATAATTTTCTTCTGTAAAATTTATGAGTTTAGTGCAATTGATCAAACGCAATCACGTTTTAAATTTATTCGTTTTGTAATCTAACGCCATCTGTGAGAAACCTGAGAGAACTTCATGTCATGTGAATTTATTAGATAATCTTTATTGTTAACTAATTCAGCAAAAATACTGTTTAATATAATTTTCTAAAAAAAATGAATACTTCAGTGAGCTTGAAAAATCCAATGTTTTGTTTGGGAGAACCAACAGATGCAATCAGTGGCAATAAATTACCAACGAACAAACAAGTATTACAATTATTATTTTATCAAACAAGATAAGCAAAAAATACACTTCCAGCAAGTTGCCAATTTGTTATAGACGAAGTTACTAAATTTTGGAATAGAGCTGGAATTCAAGTACAAATTTTTTCAAGATGTGTGAAAAATGTAGAAAAACTGTACATTAAGTATCGAAGTTTACAAAAAATTTAATTATTTATTTACTTATTTATTTATTTATTATTAGTTATTTATTTATTATTAGTTATTTATTTATTATTAGTTATTTATTTATTTTATCACCTTCCTGAAATTAAAAAAAAACCGCGAATTTAACTATAAATACAACTTTATCGTTGAATAACTTTTAAACGGTAACAACAAATGTAGCCTATGTACATACATGCTCACATATGCAAACAAAAAAGGCATCGGCTCCTTACGCTTTTTTGAATTTTGAAGAAAGAGCGCCTCTTATATGGTAGGTATTAAATTTTAAATAGGTGGCAGCCCGATTTCAAAAATAAAAGTTTATCCGGAGACCATATTCTTTCACTTGATACCTCATTTTTTAGTCCAATGAAGTTTGAAAATCTTATTGCTTTTAGGAAGGTGGCAACTCTACTCAAAAAATAATAGATTATTGAACATCTGGAGACCAAGCCCTTTCACTTCACATCTCACTTTTTGTATTCATACCATGTTCGAATGAAATAGTAATTTTTAAATAGGTGGCAACCCTACTCAAAAAGTAATATTCCTATCGATACAGATTATACTAAAAAAATCAAAATATGGTCAAAATATCTCAACTTTCCTTTATACTATGTATAGAAGATAGTAAGTTTAAATAGGTGGCAACCCTACTTAAAAATAATAAAGTTTTTGTACATACGAAGGCCATGCACTTTCATTTGGTATCCCATTTTTTAATCCAGCGAACGGCGAAAATCTTTTAACTTTTTAATAGGCGGAATAGAAAAACAATACATTATTGCGCATGTAGAGGCTAAGTCTTTTCGTTTGACAGTGACGGTGCAGAACTGATGCCTACGCTTATTATGATTGAATATAGTAATTTTATTAACAGGTGGCAACCCTATTAAACAAAAGTATTAGTGCTTTTCTAGAGGCCAATCCCTTTCATTTGACTTCTCATCTTATGTAATCCAACGAACGGTGCAGATCTTATAGTTTTTTAGTCAGGTGGCAACCCTATTAAAATTCTAAGCAAAAAAAGATCCCTCTCCTGTCGATACAGAGTTCGTTCAGTAGTTTTCGAAATTATCGCGTTCAAAGAATCTCGACTTTCTTTTATACCATGTACAGAAAAAAAATATATAACTTACAGGTTTTTACACGAACTTGCAGGAAGTTACAGGAAAAATTATCCCGCACTCCGAATTCCTCCAAAATCCTGTAAATGAGAGCGATTTTTGGAGGGTTGAGTTGAGAATGAAGGGTCAAGATTTTACCCGAACTTTTTCTTCTGGTAAAATCATGAAAAGTGTCAAGCCATCTCTGGTGGACGTTTTTACAGGAAAAATGCTTTTTTGTTNTAATAAAGTTTTTGTACATACGAAGGCCATGCACTTTCATTTGGTATCCCATTTTTTAATCCAGCGAACGGCGAAAATCTTTTAACTTTTTAATAGGCGGAATAGAAAAACAATACATTATTGCGCATGTAGAGGCTAAGTCTTTTCGTTTGACAGTGACGGTGCAGAACTGATGCCTACGCTTATTATGATTGAATATAGTAATTTTATTAACAGGTGGCAACCCTATTAAACAAAAGTATTAGTGCTTTTCTAGAGGCCAATCCCTTTCATTTGACTTCTCATCTTATGTAATCCAACGAACGGTGCAGATCTTATAGTTTTTTAGTCAGGTGGCAACCCTATTAAAATTCTAAGCAAAAAAAGATCCCTCTCCTGTCGATACAGAGTTCGTTCAGTAGTTTTCGAAATTATCGCGTTCAAAGAATCTCGACTTTCTTTTATACCATGTACAGAAAAAAAATATATAACTTACAGGTTTTTACACGAACTTGCAGGAAGTTACAGGAAAAATTATCCCGCACTCCGAATTCCTCCAAAATCCTGTAAATGAGAGCGATTTTTGGAGGGTTGAGTTGAGAATGAAGGGTCAAGATTTTACCCGAACTTTTTCTTCTGGTAAAATCATGAAAAGTGTCAAGCCATCTCTGGTGGACGTTTTTACAGGAAAAATGCTTTTTTGTTCCCGTACTTTTTGATGTTACTCACTTTTTATTCTCACTTCAGAGAATAATTTTGCTGTTTGACATTTTTGCAGGATTTTACACGAAAAGTATTGGATCAGAGCTATAGTTTAAGTAAGAGGGTAAGGGAGGGTGGGCTTTCGAGCACTCACATCTGTGGCGGTTTGCCGCTTGTGCTTTTTTAAACTCAACTACTAATACTCCTATTGTAAGCAACTGTATGTAATGTGAGTGACTTTGTATTTAATTAAATAGGATGCGTGGCTACATAATCTTTCAATTGAGGCGTCAACATGAAAGCACTTCCTGTGGCGTTGTTTGACATCAATCTACCAGTTCCTGGAAGGGGTGTTGAGATTTCTTGGCGCCATAATCCATTTAATACATTGTATCCTTCATATCGATCGACATATTCAGGTGGGCAATAACTACCAGCGTTTATTTCATTTCATTTATTTTTATTTTCGTTAAATACATTAGCGCATTAAGATTTGATCTTTTATTGCGCAATACAAAGAACACATAAGTACATGTGAATATTAGAATAAAATTATATAGTAACAAAAATATATGTAATAACAAAAATAGAAATATAAATATATAAATATAAATATGCAAGAATGAATAAGCGTTATGACTAGAGTACAAAGAGAAATTGTATAAAGCGTAGAAAACTACAGAGAAAATTTATAAGCACCTCATTATGCGACTTTATCAGTGAAATATTCAAAGATAAGTTTTTTGAAATTGCTTTCACAAAGCGAGTTTTTTAAAGACAATGGAAGGGAGTTCCAAAGTCTAACTCCATTAACAAAAAAAAGTCTTGAAGTGCTTAAATAATTAAACTTTGGCAATATAAAATTAAAGGTGCGTGTGCATTTGGAAAACTTAAGCTTATCATATAGATATTCCGGCTTTTTATAAACAAGCAATTTAAACATAATTATACAATTACGAGCTTTTCTAAAGTTTCTTAGGTCGCAGCCAAGTATCGAGTTTCTCAATGTAGATAAATGGTCAAATTTCTTCAAGCCATATACGTACCTAGTGGCATGGTTAAATGCAACATCAAGTTTGTGGAGGGAATGAGAGTCTAGTTTGCTGTACATTATTTCGAAATACGTAATTTGAGGAACAATAAGGCTTGAGACCAGCTTTTTTTTCATGTCTGAGGGTACGAAAAGTGAGGATACTCTGAGGCAGCGCAAGTTCTAATAAATTTTTCCCACAACTTCATTGATATGGTCCTCACAAGTCAGCTTGGAATTTATAGTAAAACCCAGGCTTCTCACTTTGTCAACCAATTGAAGCTTTGCAGTTCCAATATAAAGGTGAGGGATGTCAGAAAGGAGTATTTTATCCTTGAATATTGGTAATACATACGATTTTTGAGCATTTAGGCAGACGAGGTTTTTAGCAGACCATTCAAGAATCGAGCATAAATCCTCATTAAGCTTACGAGTTATATCCTGAACCATGCTGATATGGTTAGAGATATACAATTGAACATCGTCAGCGTAAGCGTTTAGACGAACATGGGAGCAAGAGTTGAAAATATCATTTATGAAAATACTGAAGAGCAGGGGACCTAGAACGGAGCCCTGTGGTACTCCGCAACATGTTCCCACCAATCCTGAAAATGTGTTGCCGACTTTAACTTTCTGCATTCTGTTACTTAAATAACTGTTAAGAAGTTTTACTGCATTTACATAAAATCCAAAATAGTCGGTTAATTTGCACAGTAGGCTGTGGTTGACAGTGTCAAACGCCTTGGAGAAATCAAGGAGGCATAAAAGTGTTAGGTGGCCTTGATCAAACTCTTGACGGATATCGTCCAGTACTTTGGTGATGGCAGTCGAGCAAGAGCGAGCAGCTCTAAAGCCTGATTGACAAAGGCTGAGTAGGTTATTATTCTCAATGAACTCGGATATTTGTTGCGACATAAGCATCTCGAAAACTTTCGACAATCCGGACAGGATACTTATGGGTCTAAAATCAGCAAGAACGGAAGCACCAGGTTTCTTAGCTAGAGGGGTAATGATTGCTACTTTCCATCCGGAGGGAAAAGTGGAAGAGTGAAGCAGTGGTTTATCAGATGGGTGAGACAGCTTATAATATTTGGTAAAATTAATTTTATAAATTTATTTGGGATGCCGTCGGTGCCAATTGCGTTGGATTTTATGCCGTAAACGCACTTAGCTACTTCAGTTTCAGCTACCGATACGAACTGAAATTTCCTTGAGGGCGACGATCTGGAAGAGGTTTTCATGTGTTGTGAGCTATTATGTACTACGGATGAAGCAAAAAATGTGTTAAAGGGATTAGGTTCGAGAAAACAAGAAGCTTCAGAGCATGGCCGTACGCCTAACCTTTTCAAGTTAGACCATAACTATTTAGGGGGCAAATCAGTGTTGAGTTTGCCACAGTAGTATTTCTTTTTAGCGAGGTGAACAGAAAAGGAAGCATTATTCCGAGCTCGCTGCTAGGCACTCCAATTGTCAATATTTGGCCTTCTTTTCCAAACATTGTATGCGATGTTGCGGTTTTTAATGGCCACTTTGACTTCGCGGGAAAACCAAGGACAGGAACGCGGTGCAGGGGTAAGCTTACGAAGTGGCACGTGCTTATTTAAAAAATAGAGTATGCTTTGAGTTAAGAAATTTAATTTGTCATCAACCGTGACTAATTGCCAACAATAGTCCCAGGAAAATTGGTTCAAGTCCGAAAATAATCTGTCCAATTTAACTGCATTGTAGTCACGGTAATAAAAAGCAGTAATAGCACCAACATTTTGACACAATTTGAAGTTAAATGTACAAAAAATTAAATCATGATCGGAGACAAAGGAGAACTGATCAAATAGAACGACGGACGTGGTAGGGGGAGCAATAAATATGTCTAACAAACTCGGACGCGCATTACAAGAAAACCTAGTGGGCATTTTAGAATTAACAATACGCATGCCAGTACATGCAACAGTGTCTATCACCCCTATTGCGAATGTCGACTGGCAGTAGATAAACGACTATTAAGCGATTATCGATTATCGATGCTATTGTGAGTGTCGCGTAGTCGCTCAATTAGCGACTGTGAATACTTTTTAATCGCTCATCCTTCTGTTGCTGTTTTTTAGTCGTTGGAGTTTGCGTTTATAAAATTTACATAAGAAAGTGGTACTATAATGGATAAAAAGTAAGTCAATTGAACTGGAAGTTGTAACAAATTGTGAAATATACATATGCATGTATGTGTCTGAATTACAGATCAAAAATTATAAGCAACAAAAGGCAACTTGCGCGGTTGTTCGTACTGATGCAGGAGAGTGAAGACATAGGCAAAGGAATTTCCGGAAAGAGTAGGGTAGGAAGCTCCGCTTCTATTGGAAAAGATACATATACAATATTTCTTGTGCATATAACTCCGGCTACGCCATCCACAGTGTTTTTGCGCAGAGCCAACATCAAAAGTTTATACAAAAAAACTGCATAATTTATTAATTGACTAGTGCTCGGAAATTTGAAATCTTTATTTTAAATTAAAGTTGAATTCTTTCAATACACTTGTTATGTTAAAGTTTTTAAACTCGGGTCACGCGTTTGGACACAAAAACCCAACATCATTGTACAAAAAACTTAACCGTACCGTATTTCTTAAACTTCCATAAAGTTTATTAATGAGGAAAACAGCTTTTCCTGCAAATCATGTAAAGCCTAAAAACTGTGAAGCATCGGGAACGCAACTTCTATTCATAAAACTCACACATGTACATACACCTTCCAAGTCCAAGGGATCCGACGAATCTCGCAATTCCCTCCTTGCTTTAGCTAACTCTACTAATCTATTAGCTTCGGCATCATCTTCTTCATCACTAAACCATATTTCAACTGTGTCCATTTTTTTAATTTTATAATAAAAGCAATTATTTTAAAAATGATGTAAATAAAACACTCAAGAAACAAATGTAAACAAACAAACAGCTGTTTACAATTCTATCGACCATTCACAATAGTACAAATTTTTATCGATCAAGTTACACAATAGCAAAATAAAAGATGATCGACTCGATCGACAAATTTCTATTCTACTGCCAGTCGACACTCGCAATAGGGGCCTATGAAATTGGTCGATGTTGAGTCAAAGGCTAATAGGTAAATATTAAAATCACCACAAACAATCAAATGGTCGTAGTCAATTAACTGAGTTCAAATATCTTCAAAGAAAGGTAGATAAGAGTTTTTATTGGGATTGTACACACATGACACAAGTACTTTAGAGTAAGTATCGGACAGAACCACAGATAGAAACTAAATTTCAGATGTAGATGAACGACTTACAATCTTAACATCTAAGTAATCTCTACAGTAGATAGCTACACCTCCCCCTTTTTTACCTAAACGATCATTTCGGAATAGCTTGTAATTAGGAATGGAATAGAAGCTGTCTGGAATATCAACGTTAAACCATGTTTCCGTCACTCAGATGACATCGACAGAAGATAATTCAAAGATACTTCTAGAATAATCTAGTTTTTCGTTGTTTAGACTGCGAGCGTTGAAGTGAACAGTTTTGAACCCATCTGCATGTTTACATAGCACATTTAACAAGACAGTATGATCAGTCGGCATTTCAATGGTCAACGAAAACAAATGCACGATCAAACAAACAATAGAAAACAAATAAGAGTCCGTTTGTTAATATTGAGCTTATCAGCATTGGTGCAGTGGATATAAATTGTCTGAACAAAAAGAGAGTCGAAATAAATTAAGAGGGTTTAACAAATCAAATGCAAAACAGAAGCAATAGAAATAGAAGAACACACAAATGTGTAAATTAAAATGTATGTACCCTCCAGTACTGCTGGAGTCAATCGCTACTTTTGAACTGCTACAGCACCGACTCCTACGTAAGTAGCTACTCTATTAACCCGTGGTAGTGCACATGATAGTGCAGAGTCGAACCAGTCGGAAGCAGAATAGCGACAGAGGGCGCTCAAAAATCACGCAAGTGATTACTTTAGTAACTCCCGGTAGTGCAGAGAGACCCGATGGTGACTACCGCCTAGGACATTGCCTTGTAAAAGTAATCGATGAAAAACACTGAAAGTAGTCGGTCGGTAATTGACGGAGTTTACCAGGTAGCTACCGATTCATCAGTCCTGTAGTCGCTCCCCCGTACTGCAGGGTATGTATATATGTATGTAACTTAGGGCGGGTCAATTTGTATGGATCGGTTCTTTTCGACATTGTTCCTAGCATATTCGGATTCTTCATAAAATTCTAAGAAAAAAATTCCTCCAGACCATGGCTCTAAAGTCAATTTCAAGCCTGCGCATTTTTAAAAGATGATATCTTATATATGAAAATTAATTGTTGTCCGTTAGCCTCGCTAAGACTCGAAAACGGCTTGACCGATTTGAATATTTTTTCTTTTTGGTTTGGTTTTTATAATATCCGGATGGCTAAACCCAGAAAAACAAATAGAGAGTTGCCACCTGTTCAAAAATTTCAGTATATGTAAGTTAATGACATAAATTAGATATTACAATATGGCTGTCAAAAGAAAGAGATTATGAAGGCTTACAGGCGAAAATATTTTTGAGGGGAGGTTGCCACCTATTTCAAAATTAAATTAAATTAAATTTGTAAGACAAATTAAATGTTGCAATATGGGTATCAAATTAAAAAGGTTTAAGAAGGCTTACTACTGAAAATATTTTTGAGTCGAGTTGCCACCAATTTCGAAAATTTAATTCAATTAAGTTAATAAGATAAAGTATGTATTATAATATAGGTGTCAAACAAAAAGTATTTGAAAAATTATTGATTAAGAAATATTATCTATAGGCCTGCCACTTACCTGAGACGGTCAAAATTAAAAGCCATACTCGCGAATATTATTCAAAGCTTTTGAGGCTCGCATCAATGTGGAATACTGTAACTACGTCAAGTTAGTCTTTATTGATGGCAAACGAAGTACTATCATGTTTGGCAACGATATCACCCCATCGAACAATGCACTTAGCCTCGATATAAAAAGAGAACAAAAGCCGAAGTATTAGCCGAAGCAGTTCATACAAATGACACAATTGAACTAACAAAAAAGAAGGCCTACGACTCTTTCATAGAAGCTGTGGACACTGGAGTAAATTTTAAACAAAAAATAAAACTGACTTCAATTCTCATATACAAATTTAAGAGTACCGTTTTTTTCTTCATGGCCCAATTATCGGATCTACACTCAATTAGTAGGAGATTACCTCTGAGGAACCACCTTTCCTTTAAAAAAAAATTTTAGAAAACGGATAATGTAGTCCAAAGGTATGCGGTAACATACATAAAAAAATATACCGACGAATTGATAAAATATGCAGATTAATATTTAATAAAGTGTTGCGGATATATTTTTTTAATACAAACCTGTGCTTGGGAGTTTATTGATACGAGAAATTAATTTCTGATATCTATTTCTTATATAAAAAACCGCAAGATTGCACTACAAAGCAAATTACATATTTTTTACTATTGTAACGGGAGAAGTTATTGTATATATTTTTTTATATGTACAGTGTTGAACAAAAGTTTTAGCACAGTAAATTTTCGCATTACATATATGCAAAGTTTTTAATTTATTTCCGATAATTTTTTATAAAAACATAGTTCTTACTACACCAAAACACATAAAAATCAAATGTGTAAACCTTGTGAAAAACTCAGGAAAACTCAATAAATCTGCATACTAATCTGCAATTTTATATTCAGATTTTCAAGCAACTTAAACTTGCACTTTGATAAACAAAAATTGAATGGATTATTAAGCTGCATACTTGGAATTTTTCTAAAAAATACTTTGCCTATATTGCGAAAAATTCAGTGTGCCAATACTTTTGTTCGTTACTGTAAGTAAATAAAACTTTAACTTTAAAAAACCAAAAAAAAATTAATATTGTTTTACAATATTTCAAAATAATTTTTCGAATCATAAATTTTTTTATGATTAACAGTGTATTTATATTTTCTTTGCTTTTAGATCCTTTTTGCTTTCAACACGTATTTTCTTTCTACTTTCTATTGTAATAGCCATAATTCCCTCTCTATTTTTATTAATCAATCAATCAATTTTATAATTTCTTTTCCGGCATTTTTCCTAATTACAAGTCACGGTGGGCAGGAAGCGAAGATAGGTTGCATAAAAATGTCGACAAAATCTGAAAGCAGGGTTGTATTTGTTGATATCTTAAGGTTAAGAATCCGCTTAAATTGAAATCCTAGCTGCTCCTGTTTTAAAGATATCCACATTTTATATACTTCTGATAGGAGAGGAAGGCGTACTTCTCGATAATTAGAGCATATTTATACGAAAAGAAATCTCATACAAATCTGTTCCCCTTTTTTAACTCACTAAAACGGATCAAATCAATGTGAAACATTTTCATTTTTTCCTACCGAAAGAATAATTGATCGAGATTTATTGGGCGCTACCGGTATACAACTTAGATAAAACACCACAATTACCTTTTTCTGTAGCGTGAACTTTCTCATTACAAACACTTTCAATATCGCAATATATGTATGTATGTATACAATATTGTATGCTATATAATACGGTAGTAATTTTTTATTAAAGGTTTGTTGCTATAAGCAAGTAGCGCAGGCAAGTCGCACTGCGCTTGTGCAAGAAATAAAAATGCTCTAACTTAGGCCAACGGTACTCCTCATAATAAGTAAATAAATTCAAAGCTTGTATGAGATTTATTTTGGTATTTATGTACTCTCCTGTCAGGAAATAATGACTATTGTACATCCAGAACACAAATGCTTTGTGTGTAAACTGCCAGACGTCCCGGGTTTCCCGGACATGTCCCTGTTTTAGACTATTTGTCCCGGTGTCCCGGTCCAACCTTAAAATGTCCCGGATTTCATTTAAGTGTCCCGGTTTTCGATTTGATTGCACAAATTTTGCTTAAAAATGNTGCAAGTCTGAAGTTACCAGAAAATTTCGTTGATTTTTTGCAATTATTTATTTTTTGCTGACAGTGTCTTCCACATACAAAAAAATGTCGAACATAGTTTGTATGGAAGAAACTCTCAGTAAAAACCATACCAAATATATTGCCTCGTTCAAAGCCATGAGCAAAATCGTGAATACATGGTTTTCCGCAAAACAAGCGGATCTTAGTAATTTTGATAAAAATCTTAACGAACTCCGCACAGCTTTGAAAAGTACTGGAATTTTTGTCGACATTTTTATGCAACCTATCTTTGCTTCCTGCCCACCGTGAAGTAGAGCTTTATAAAACTTTTCTAACACCAAATGTTTATCAAGCTTAGGATTTTGTGTTATCCTTGCAGGGTTATTAATTTAACCAGAGAATATATTTCGTTTATTAAGTTTACCCAGTGGTTAAAACTTGTTGAATTTTTATTTAAAATTTTCGGTAAGGTATAAGCGAGTGGATGAAAAATATATAACGGTAAGAACAGCCCATATATATGTATATGAAAGAATACACACATGCGACGACTCAAGCCATTGTGTGTCACTCCTTTAAATTATAGTTATTTTCTTCTTATTGTATTAAAAAAATAACGTTCGCAACACTTTAGTAAATATTAATCCGTATATTAACTTAGTATATATTAAAGACTAGAAGATGACCCGGTGAACTTCATATCATCTATAATTTATTTGAATTTCACTTTGATCAATTATAACAAATCTTCAAAAAGCAATACATTGAGATCATTAATACTGCCTGCTGTTATAGCTGATAAATGATTCCACACCTATGAGACGTGTCACGCCCCTTTTTACAAACTCATTTATATACATATATCTTTCCATAAGCACCTACCATAAGTATCTGTGCATTTCAAATTTCGAGTTCATGCGACTATAATTCCGAAGTTAGATCTGATTAAAAATTTTCACTATGGAAGGTATCCCCCCTCCCCCGTTTGCGAGTTCCAATATTTTACCCTATTATAGGTCCAGGAGTCATGGCAATACTTTGGCAAAATTTTATTCGATTCTGTCCATCCGGTTAGGCTGCAACCTGGCACATACATACATACATACTCCCACAAATATATATATAATGCGGTTCTTTAAATAAAAAATAGATATCAGAAATGAATTTTTCATACCACAAAACTCTGGAGCACAACTCTTTATTACGAAAAAAAAACATTCCCAACACTTTAGTAAATATTAATCTGATTATGGACTTAGTATTTATTAAAGATATTTTCTTTAAAAATTGCGCAGGCTCGAAATTGATTTTAGAGCTATGGTCTAAAGGGCTTCTTTTCTTAGAATTTTATGTAGAATCCGAATCTGCGAGGAACGATGTCGAACAAAAATTGACCCGCCCTAACTATACTATATTAAATATTAAGTAGCGCGGACAATGTTAAGCAGATCACTGCTGCTTGGTTTAACTAAACAAATCCAAAACATAAGCAATAGAAATAGAAAAACACACACATGTATAACTATAAGAAATATTAAGTAGCGCGGACTATGTTAATCAGATCACTGCAGCTTGGTACAGGAACAGGTTCGCTGCTAGCTGAAATTCAATTCAATTCAATTCAATTCATTTATTAAGTCAATGGCAAAAAGCCTTACTGACTAGATTTACAGATTCCTTAAACTTAAACTTAAAACTAATAAAATATTAAATCAATGGCGGATTATCTCGGTAGTAAGATTCAATATCTGCCTTGAAATGGGACCTTGACATTGCGAAATCGAGATCAATAATTCTGCAGATGCGATTTAACTCGTTGAGCCCTCTTATAAGTGGGGCAAATTTGAGATAATTCGATCTCAGAATACCAATATAAAAAATATTAGTAGAGCGTAGAGCTCTATTAGGGATATTAAAACATATCTGTCCAAGAAGAGCTGAACAATCAATGGCACCGGAAATTATGTCAAAGATAAACATTAGATTTTGAACAGCTCGCCTAATATCGAGCGGCTGAACATTAATTAACATACACCTGGCAGGATAGGGTGGCAGAGGACTAATAAAATTGAGAGGTTGAACAGCAAATCGTGTGAATTTGCGTTGAACTCTTTCAATTCTAACAGAGTGTGTTTTATACATGGGATTCCATATAACCGAGCCATACTCTAATTTTGATCGCACTAAAGAATTAAACAAAATTTTCCTAGTATAGGGGTCTTTGAAATCCTTCGCATAGCGTCGAAGAAAGGCCAAGTTAGAATATGCTTTCGGTATAATATGGTTGACATGGTTAACAAAAGTGAAGGAAGAGTCAAAAATTACTCCCAAATCACGAAATTCCCGAACCGATGCAAGAGCTACATTAGAAACCAAATATGTAGACGCACGCGCATTCATAGACTTGGAGAACGTTATGTGGCAGCACTTACTACCATTGAGGCACAATTTATTTTGAATAGCCCAAGCGTTAAGAGCATTCAGATCTTCCTGCAAAAGCAGGGCGTCCGATTCAGAAGAGATCCTGCTGAACAGTTTTAAATCATCTGCATACAATAGATAATTTGTGTGCTTTAGGTGCAAGCCAACATCATTGATGAAAATTATAAATAAGATGGGACCAAGAATACTACCTTGTGGCACACCTGAGGTTGCAAGAAAGTTGTAAGACTTCACAGACTCAATTTGGACGAAAGAGATTCTATCAGTGAGATATGACTTAAGCCACAACAAAAAAACGGAGTGGAAACCTAAGTTTTCCAGTTTTGACAACAGTATTTTGTGGGATACTGTGTCAAACGCTTTAGAGAAATCGGTGTAAATTGTATCAACTTGACATCCGTCTTTAAAAGCAGAAACACAGAAATGAGAGAATACAGCAAGATTAGTTGTAGTCGATCGCCCTGCAACAAAACCATGCTGGCATGGATCGATTAAACTTTTGATCGCAAATGCTAACTTTTCCTTGACTACTTTCTCAAAAAGTTTGGAGCAAGTAGACAATTTAGAGATTGGCCTGTAATTTTTTACCTCATTTCTATGGCCTGACTTGAATATTGGAGTGATCGACGCCAATTTCCACCGATCAATGAAAGTTCCGGTGGATAGCGAAACATTGAAGATATGGCATAACGGAACACTAAGGGAATAGCTACATTTTTTGAATAAAAATGAACACAAACCATCAATATCCTTTTTCGATGAAGATTGTAAGGACGATATTCCATTAATAATATCTGTTTCGGATATAGACATTGACCCAAAGTCCAGGGATTTGGGTGTACCGATAAAAAGGCTGTTAGCCGTAGAATCAGAGTCAACAACAAAGTTAGATTTGAAAAAGTCAGCAAAAAGATTTACGGAATCAACTAAGTTATTTGAGGAAACTCCATTATATTTAACACAGGTGGGAATATTACCAGAACCCTTTTTTGAACGTACATAGTTCCAAAAAGATTTCGGATTTTCTTTCAATTCATTCTCGCAGTGCAGAATGTATTTGTTGTATAAAAATTTATCGAGTACATTGAACTCTCTCATATAAAATAGATATCTTTCTCTAAATAATATATCGTTAGTTGCTTTGTACTTCTTAAAAAATTTGTTCCTTTGGTTTTTCAACTTTTTTAACCTAGAATTGTACCAAGGTAATCTATGTTTTTTAACCGGAAGCAGAGACAGATTTCTACTAAATACATCAGACAGTTCAAGCAGAAAGATGTCGAAACATTCGGCAGCGGTTTTACCAGAGAAACTAGACTCCCAATCAACTTGCGAAATGCTCGAGTTGAGTAACTCAAAATTTGCATTTTTGAGATTAAACGATTGAATGTTTTGAGGAGTTCGGTCTATAGGGACAAAGTCTACAAATTCTAAGGTCAAAGATAGCGGCACATGGTGCATAACCGACTTAGAAATGGGACGAATACTTCCCCTCGGCGGGAGAATACGCTGTGTACTTGGCTTGATTTCTTGAATTTAAGAGCAGCTTGCAGAAGACTCTCAAAAATGTTAAAGTTGCTGTCACTGTCAAATCCAGCCAGTTTAAGAGAAACAGTGGACTTGGTTTTTTTCCGGTAGTGAGAAAAACTCAATACATTTGCATACGCGTTCGAAAGTGTTGGACAAATTTTCTTCTCTGGCAAACGGAAGACCCAAAATGATAGCATCGGCCGAATGGGTGCTAGTTACCCTTTCGTTTTTGAGTTTCCTTAACTCCTCCCTAACTGCAGTTAGTTCAGCAGACAAACTGAGCGCCCTTGTGGATTCCTCCTCCAGCTGATTACACCTACGTTCGACTATGTTCATACGTTGCGTGAAAGCTTCGATATTCTCCTGCAACTTAGCTGAGAACTTACGCTCGAGTGAAGCAATCTCTTCAGATAGTTGAGAGTAGAGACCGCTAATTCTCTCACGGATCCTCTCTTCCATCAACAAAATTTTATCTTCTGTTGATTTCAAAGCTTTGAGTATAGACTCAGAGAGGGACCCGTTACTCTCGAGCCGCAGATTTTTTGATGCTGGTGAATCTTTGTTTACTGATGTTGCTTTACGCTTACCGGCATAATCCATAAGAAGATATAGATAAGTTTAATGTAGAAAGTGAAGACAGGTGAATATCAGCAAGCGGTGAGAAGCTTTACTCAGGAACTCAGGTGTATTAAAATAGCAAAACTTTCTCTAAAAAGCTTTAAAAATTATGTGGCAGCACCGTTTCTTTCACGGTGATTTCCGCCATTGATGGTTGCATTGCAATGGGGATAGCAAAATCCTCCAATGGTTGAATTGCAATGGGGATAGCAAAATCCTCCATCGTGCTGTCATTATTCCGAAGGCGTTATCAATAACACGCCGAGCTCTTGAAAGGCGCTTATTAAAATTTTCACGATCGGGTAGCAGATGCAATCCTGAAATTAAAAAAAGACATATTTGTATGTACATACATACACACATATATGCAAATAATGGTTGAGTTGCAAGTTGCATCAATGCAAAGACTCAGCCTTCTTTATTTCCAAACTATAAATGCAACTTGTGACTTAGCCATTTTCTATGTAATGAATTTTTGGTATACAAACCAGGATATGGCCGCATCAAGTTTTTTTTTAGAGAAATGCTGTATCTCCAAGGACATAATGAGGAAACTTAATATTGCTGTCTGGTAAAAATTCATCCTCAGGCAGGTCTAGTTGGTCATGGAACAGCCTTTGTCCAAATCCAGAATTCCAAAGCACACCGCCATCACTTTGCGAACCGTACGCCCCAATATCGATACAAGTAAATATGTATATAATTCGCATCGCAACTTCCTAATAAATAATACAATGGAGTAGGTACTCTTGTAATAGAAATATAGGGATCCGTAGCTGGAAGGACATTTCAAAGTGATGTGCTTTCTGTCCATTGCGCCCACACAGTTTGGGAAGTTCCAAATAGTATTGACGTCATGGGATATACGTTTCACTCGTACCTGTTTGGCACAGACAAATATATACTTCCAAGTTCACTCCAAAGCAGAGATTGGTAAACGATGCTGAATTTGTGACTTTAAGTCTGCTCACATTAAAAACGAGGGATGAACGAACACCAGCGCATAGCGTACAGTGCTTGCAAATACAGCCACCACAAGTGAACGATACTTATAACAGCTCATACTGATATTGACCTCGGCAAACCAGTATTCCGAGCGAACGCGCACGAAACCAGCAACCAGTGTTGCCACGGACAAATTTTTTTTCCTACCAAAGCTTCCTACCAAAATCAACCAAAACCTACCAAAATTTATTTCAGTTTTTAATACTTTTTTTAATGTCAAGTTTATTAAAAATGTAGACAACATAACACTTAAAAAACTAAGACACAACTAGCTTAATAAAAACAAATTAGCTACGTATAACAATTAATTTTACTGTACTGACTTACTCATATGTTTGTCTCTTCACACATATATATTATTATTATTATGTCGGGGATACACGCGCTGTGACCTAAGGAGATCTATTGTGCTTAAGCCTAATTGTAATCGCTCCAACCTTATTCTCTTTAAGAATTTAGGCATGTCGAGGCGCCATGTTTAAAATTTTGGATGAAGAAGACAATCGTTCCCCAAAGTGTATCAGTCTGCTATTTACGATAAGTGGGCAGTCACATAGAATATGCTCTGGGGTTTCATCGACCAGCTCACAGAGGGATAGAGACCATGCAAGTGCATTTGGGCTCCCCGCTTTGCGAGACAAGCAGCTTTCGCTGCTTTCAAACCCTTCATGTCCCGGAACTTACCACAGATTTCCGTTTTTGTGAGCTTCCAAGTGGTTAGAAAAAGTTTTAGAGCTTTCCACCAGTCTGCTGCCGTTTTAAAAGAGTCTAGGGCCTTTAACCTGCCTAACATTTGTCCTTCTAAACAGACTTCGATTGCTAACACTTCTGCCTGGAATATAGTTGGGTATGTGCACGGTGGGCAGGAAGCAAAGATAGGTTGCATAAAAATGTCGACAAAAACTGAAAGCAGGGTTGTATTTGTTGATATTTTTAGGTTAAGAATCCTCCTGTTTTAAAGATATCAACATTTTACATAGTTATGATAGGACCGACTTTTGCGAAAGAGAAAAACATCCTTGTGCATTAAATATTCAACAATGTATGTGTGAGTAAATGTGTGTATATATATTATATGTGAAAATATAAGTTTATGTAAGTTTTTAGCCGTTTTCAATCGTTTACAAGGCGCACCACGTAGAGGCAACTTACTTTGCACCTCTTTGTTCTTTTTTTGGTTTTATTTTTTTATATTTTTTTCTTGCTTTATTTTTTTATATTTGTTTTTTGTTTCCTTTTATTTTTTTTGTTGGCTTACCATATAATATAGTCACACATTTTAGTATTTAAATATATTATTATTTAGTTAAGTTTTTATATATGGTGGAATGAAAATGTCATTACAGTTTTCTTCAGGCGACTCATAAAAGTTGGCTTATCAATCATATTTATTTTGAATCTATCCCAGAATTTAATGAATTCCCTATGAACTGACTTCCCGGACAAGACAAGAATGAAATAGATTGCTTTAAATGTTTAAAGATAAAATGGATTTTGACAGTTTGAGAAATTCCAATACTTTTCAAAGCTGTGCGGAGTTCGTTAAGATTTTTATCAAAATTACTAAGATCCGCTTGTTTTGCGGAAAACCATGTATTCACGATTTTGCTGATGGCTTTGAACGAGGCAATATATTTGGTATTGTTTTTACTGAGAGTTTCTTCCATACAAACTATGTTCGACATTTTTTTGTATGTGGAAGACACTGTCAGCAAAAAATAAATAATTGCTAAAAATCAACGAAATTTTCCGGTAACTTCAGACTTGCACTTTACTAATTGGCTCAAAAGCTACATTTTAAACATTTTTCGAAAAGATCTGATTAGAAATTGTGATCAGATGAAAGTGTCTCCGAGCCAATAATTTTGTACGGCACGGTACTTATAAGTAATCTAGGTTTCACGAAAAAAAAAAAAATACAAGGTAACATTAAAATATAAGTCATTTGTTTCGTTGCTGTGAGGTTGTTTCAAAACTTCTGGCTTTTGCTATAATTGTAAAGCTCTGTGCATGTCATTTTAACGTATTTAGGTACATACTTATATTAATCATCAACTATTTCTTATGCAAAACGTGCTATATTTAAAAAAAAAAATCGCATATGAAAGAGCACCAACCCAACTCGTAATAATTTAAGTATACAAATTTTAGTATTTAGTATAGAAATATTCAATTGAAATACGCCAATATTAAAATGAAGCGCTTTGCACTTAACGGATGCTTTTTCATAATTAAGTTAAAAAAAAAATTTATTTAAATTCCATGCTGTCTGTAATGGGATTTGAACGCTGACGCTCTGGAAATTAGCAAATTGTGGCAAGCATCTTCGTGCACTCAGCTACAGCCAGACATGTAAATGTGCATTCAAATGTTCAGTTTGATTAAACACCACGTGTGCGTGGTATGAAAGTATTGTTTTTAACGAACATTTCAAAACGATAATCAAATAAAAAATATTCATGTTTACTATGCGTTATTTCCCCCAGTAAATTCATAAAATTTTTCTTAATATTACAACGCGTTTTTTCTCTCAGCGTAGTAATTTTTAAGCAAAATTTGTGCAATCAAATCGAAAACCGGGACACTTAAATGAAATCCGGGACATTTTAAGGTTGGACCGGGACACCGGGACAAATAGTCTAAAACCGGGACATGTCCAGGAAAACCGGGACGTCTGGCAGCCCTACACACAAAGCGCATACTTTCATGCGATTTTCTTTATGATCGCATTTGTGTTCTGGATGTACAATAGTCATTATTTCCTGACAGAAGAGTACATAAATACCAAAATAAATCTCATACAAGCTTTGAATTTATTTACTTATTATGAGGAGTACCGTTGGCCTAAGTTAGAGCATTTTTATTTCTTGCACAAGCGCAGTGCGACTTGCCTGCGCTACTTGCTTATAGCAACAAACCTTTAATAAACAACGCCCCACGCTTTTCATTTTCAATGTCATTAATTGTTTATAATGACTTTTGCTAAAATTTCAAAATCAAAAGTTATCAAAACAAATTCTGTGGGACTGAGAAATATTATTTTCTACTTTTTAGTCCATTTATAAAAGCGTGGTGTATTAAAAAGTTTTTATTTTATATTATTTATTTTCTACTTTTTAGTCTTGTCTATACAAAATTTTGCAATAGATATTAAAATAATTCAACTTGCAGTGAAAGAGAACAGAAGACTATGCAAGCACAATGTTGTTTGCTCACATTTAGTATAAACATGCATATGTACATGCATACATATAGCAGCAGTTTATTTCATTTAAAGAAATGGCGTGTCGTCCATTTCCGCTGTGACGTATATAAATAGTGCATATATTTAGGCGCAATATTTAACTTCTTCTGGCGAGGCGACATCTATCTCTAGAGTTTTTCTAATTGTATGTCTTTGATATGATACCTACGACGAGGTTGATATCTAGACTAGGTTTGCCATAAATACCTTTGCTATATTTATAGTATGGTGGTCTGGACATACAACATTGCAAGTTGATAAAATCGTTGTAAAACAAAATAAAATTATAGTTTAAAAAACTAAAACCTCCCTATTATAATTGCCATTCGTACTGTCATCAGGTATGTAACTTGAAAATATAAATCGCTGCATCTTTTAGGCGCATCAATATTACATAGTTACATCCCGAGCTAATAAGAGGGAGGTAAAAAGAGGAATTGGACAGGTGCCCATGGCTCCTGTAATGGCCATGCGGACCAGTCGGTGCAGCTTGCTAAAGGTGGAAACCGCGAGTGCCCCATGTGCGACAACGGGTCTTACTACCACATTGAAAGACCAATAGGTTAGTTTTGGTGATATTCCTCAGTCTTACAATGAAGTGGACTTCACCGGCGAAATATTCGTGTAAACGAGGTTGTTAAAATGTTTGGAGATACATATTTTATATTTTTCACAAATGTCGCGGAACCTACAAAAATCCAATCTGGCCTACCAACCTACCAAATGGAAAAAAAACGGACCAGTTTTGGTAGGAGAAGCCCATGTTTGGCAACACTGCCAGCAACCATAGTTGCCAACTTAGTGCTTTAAGCACTAGATTTAGTGCTTTTTGAAAATTAAAACGTCAAAAAAATCATTCAGTGCCTAGTGCCTTTTATAGTGCTTTTCATCTGAAGTCGAATTTCTCTTAGATAGTTAAAACATGAAATAATATGAAATATTTAAAACTGTGGCAGCACTGAATTTAAAAAGATCTACATTCCTTTTTTTCGTTTTTTGCGATTAGATTTTTCTTTCTCGAGATATACCAGTTTTAATGTGCAGTACTTCGGTATTACTTCGTGAGCATGAGAAAAAGCTTTGTGTATTGATTTGTACTTGTAAATATCGTTTATTTTTTTAATGTTGTTAAATACAAACTGTTATGAAAAAAAGTATCCTTTGATACAAAAAAATAGTGCATTTGGTATTGTAAAACGCTTTTTTCCCCAAATTTTGGTGCTTTTTGAAACTCTAATGTTGGCAACACTGCCAGCAACCGCCGTATTTGATCGACTGCCACTTTGTGAGTAATTCCTCAAAGCGTGAGGAATTTCGGCTGCGCTTGAGTATTTTTTAAGGATTTTTATTTTGAGGAATTTTTGAGGAATTTCCTCTCGATATATTTGCAGATAACAAATGCAGCCATGTTTTGAACAAAAAGCTTTCCGAAGTTTTATAAAGAGCGAAATACACCACATAAGTGGCTTGTCAAACATTCTTCAAACCTACTTTTCCAATTTCGATACACACCATGCAAACATGACTTGTTGAAGCAAAGAATTTTAGTTTTCTTCCGGTTCACAATGTAAAAGGGTTTTGTTTTATTTAAACGGCTTGTAAAACCTTCAGACACCCCCATACACAACATATATAGCTTTAAGGAAAAGGATATTTCGCTTGGTTTGTCAAGTCGCTTGTGTGGTGTTTTTCGCTCTTAAGCACATCTTCATTTGTTGCTAAATATTCTCATTAGAACCAGAAAATTATAGGAAAAGGTTTGGAATTAAAAGAGTCTTCAGGTTCATATAAGTTTCCCAATTAAAAAAAATTATATCTGCATTACTAACCTTTTCTAATGCTTCAATAGAACGTATATTTAGTAGTTTAAAAATGGTGTAGGACTGACTTGAGGACCAGATTGACCACTTATATAGTTGCAGCAATATTTTATACAAACCAAGGCATAAAAAATAACGGTGATACTTTGTTTGAACCGCAGGAACAAATATACCAATTGAATTGGAGAATGTAATTAATTTTTATACTAAGTACCTGTAAATAGTATGCTGTACACAATACTCATATCTGTAATAAGAAAATTTTGAGTAATTTGTTCGGATTTTGAGGATTTTTCGTTTGTTTTTGAGGAATTTAAAATGTTTTTGTGGCAACACTGGTATGCACATTCCTCACAACCACGAGCGAAAGACACAAGATCACGTAAGAACAAGAGAGTGAAAAAAGGCGATTTTTTTAGCGGGTTCTACGCCATCTTGTTTCACTGGAAAACGAGCGAAAAGTAAACAAAGCAAAGAAAACAACGAAAACCAAAATTAACCAAAATTATTGTCAGCCACTTTAAGCGCACAATTTAGGTAAAATGATGCAATAAAATGCTTGAAAATGTGTTGTCATGTTGAATTAACTCTTCTTTACTTAAATAAAAGTGTAAAATAGTGGTGCTTGTGATGTAAACAAACGCTCAGCTGACGAACCCGCTTTCGCAAACTTTTTTCTCAAAACCAGTTACAAATACAACGTCGCGTTCTTTCGTGATCTTGTATTTTTGGTTCATGCCTCACAACTAGCCTGCCAACACGCTCTTGGCGCCAGCAGTGAGCAGTGATCGGACTTTACCATATTGTGGTAGATCTGCCACTTTTTTGAGCTTCTACCACATCTACCACACAAGGTCTGAAATCTACCATACATTCGCGTTTTTGAGTAGTTTTATTTTTGCTCGACATAATTTTCTTCATTTTAAGAGCGAAAATTGTCCAACACTAAACACTAACAACAGGCAGAATGGGAGGATAAAATGAACTGTAAAATAGTAAATTTTCTAAATATTCAATTTTTCGACAGGAAACGTGGTTTTATTGTGTTCAATTGCAAAATATATGATTTATAAAAAGAATTAATAACGAAAAGGTTAAAAAAACGGCGATTTTTGTGAAAGTATTAGCATATTTCAGTGCATCTAAAGTTTCTAAAGCGTTGTTTCTGGAACATGCCACATTTGTTCGCTACATCGTGATGTGATAAAAAGAAAAGCTGGCAGCACTCCGCAAGGTTGCAGAAATCATTCAAAATATGTTCGGAAACTATTTTGAAATGGAAGGAACTGCTTTACACTGCCAAGGAAAAAGATTGCCAAAACTCAACGCAATTTTTAGCAACTTCAATCTTGCAATTTATTATATTAAAATGAATTTTTTTAGATTCTAATTAAAATGTTTGCAATTTAGGTGAAACCTTGCAGAATTTTTTTAATTTTTGTATAAAGTTTGATCCAAAACCTGAAATATACCCCATTTTTTTAAATCTATCACATTTTTTTCCAGATTCTACCACATATATTTTTTAAAGTCCGATCACTGGCAGTGAGTAAAGCAATTGAATGGTAGACGCGCTTTAAATACATACATACATACGAGACGATAAACAACCCTTTTCCTCAGTATATCCAGTAAAAAAACTGTGGTGAAGTCCTTTATGGGGATAAAGCTCCCAGAGGTAAAATTTTAGGTAGCACACAATTTCTTACACGCATGATTGCTTTTCAGCACTCATGAAAGAAACTTAAGAAAAAAAGTTCATATAGTACATTAATTTTTGAAAGAAATACCATATAATGTATGTACTCTGGTTAATAATATCAAAAGATGTATTAGAACCACCGTTTAATGTTATATGTGATACAAATTAATATTGCTGCCCCGAACGCTCTGCGCCTTGCCACTGAATAATAGATTACTTAAAATTACATCCCTGGTCCTTGTTCTTTCTCTATCGCATCGTGGTGAATTCACATTTCTCAGAAATTTGACAACAAAACAAAGCGAGTATCTTATTTGCTAATTTTTGCGATTTCTATTGTTTAATGTAAATTTATGTCTTTTTAGGATATGTCGAGCCAACAAAGAAGGCGCAGTTGGAAAATTAAGTAATTAGTAATGAAGTAGCAGGCATATTTGGAAAATTATGCCGATAAGCAGAATGGAATTTGGGAAAGTAAGTGCATGGTTGCAGCATATCTATGTATAAAAAGTATTTAATTAAATTGTTTATAGAAATGTTATAAATCGAGTGGCTCATTTACGATGTGCTCCAAACATTTGGCGAACTTTTTTTCGCCTTTTCAACGTGCTAAGTAACAAGTTAAGATGACTGCCATCATGGGCCGGTAAGAAACCGCAAGCAAAGGGCAGACAACCTTCCAGGAAGCTGCCTCCTGTCCCCGAGCCGAAGCTGCAGTTCAGCAAGAGCAGGTCAGCAAATTGCTACCCTGATCAAACGTAAACTAAAGCGCTCTGCTGTGATTGCACTCCGTAAATGTGAAAACTTGGTGCATGCTGAGAAATATCAAACAAGAAAACTCCGTGATGGACGCCGTGAGATGGAGTAACGCTGTGTGGCAAAGAAATGCGGCCAATTCGACGGGCCTGAAAAATCCAAATTGGCTTTTGTGATCCGCATCCGCGGTATCAACAAAGTTGCACAAAAAGTGCGTAGTTTTACAGTTCTGTCTTCGCCACATTAAAACGGTGTGTTCATCAAATTGAGCAAGGCAACCATTAATATGCTACGTATGCCGAACCCCCTATATGGGGTTATCCAAATCTTAAATCAGTTTGTGAATTGATGTACAAACGTGGAATGGTCAAGCGTGTCCCAATCTCTGCTTTGTGATCGAACGCAAATTTCGCGAAGCGCACGAAATTCAGTGCGTTGATTCACTTCACTTCAAGAAAGCCCCCAACTTCCTGTTGCTATTCAAGCTCAACACATCAACCCGAGGCTGGCGCAAGAAGGCTAATCACTACGTTGAGGTTGGTGATTTCGGTAGCCGTGAGGATAAGATCAACAAATTGCTGCACAAGATGGCTTAAAGAAATTGTTGTTTTGTATTTAAGTAGACAATATAATTTGGCACATCTTCAAAAGACGCCCAAGCAAAAAAAAAAAAAAAAGAAAATTAAAAAATTCCTGAAGTTGCCTTTTCACGGGTCGATTTCTGTCGACTGGAAAATTTACTTAAGATAGCTCACGGTCAAAACGCTTACATTTTACGGTTGAATTGCAATTTACACTTGTAGATTTTGGTTAAACGACAAAAATCGACCGTGTAAAGGCAGCTTAAATAACGTTCAAATTAATCATCCTCTTTGAGATGGGAAATACCAATAACCATTTCATAATTTCGAAAATTATTCGATTTATATTTGTTCTTGCATTTTCCACACCACTTGTGAGGTATGCTTTTACGCGCGTTACCGATTTTTTTTTTATGTGCTCGGTTGCCCAGGAGGCCTATTTTCACCTTTACAACTTAACTTAAACAGAATTAAAACTAAAGCATGCAATATATAAAGAAAATTAAAAGTTGTCTTACATCTAGTAAACTTAAAAAATTGCACATTAAATTCATTTTTCATTATAAAATAAAATTAAATATTACAATTCCGTTGAACTGTATACATATGTACATATTTACAAAATGTGGTCTGTTTGCACCCACAGTAAGTTCCCATGAAGCCTAGCCTAAATTCAGAATTGAAAAAAAAACGAGCAAATGGGGTCGGAAACTACTAGCCCTAAAAGCATAATGTGGAAAATGTTTGAAGAGCTGCGAAATTGTATTGCAATAATAAAAATAACAGTGCATAAATTGGAAAAAATGGTTTTTGTTTTGCTTTATAATTTTTGGGAATATTGGTTCAGATGGAATTTTTTTATTTGTTTGGTTTTTCAGCTCGTTAATGATGCACCCAGGGTTGCATTTACTGTCTATGAAAATATTTCATGAAGCGTTCCAAAATTAGCTCCGAGCAACTAAAAGTTGGTTAAGCTTAAATGAAATAGTTTTTTATTAAATATTTATTCCTGGTATTTAGTAAAAATCACTCATCTCAATACTAATATATGAAATGAAAGTAACTAAAAATCTATGAATACATTTCATGAATATTTTGTCATGGGGCCATTATTAAATACGGACATTACTTTGTCGGGCGTTGGTGCTGACGTATATAGAATTAATGAGTTAGAGAGAGATAAATATACAAGCTCAAGCGCTAATTTAGGTATACTTGTATACCTGTTACTCGTCTGGCATATACTCCAACTGCGAAAATAATGACAATTATAATCTATTTAGATGCATATTTTAGGTAAATATTATATCGTCGCCTGGATAAAAGATTGTCACAAGTTACTTTCGGTAACTCACAATTGAAGTTTGGAATGCAATTTCTCAGGAACTAGACTACAGATTTTCTCCAAAGTGTCGGAGAATGCTATGTACTAGTTCATGAAATTCTTAAATTGTTTTATTTTTTTAGTTTAGTGTCAACCATTTATGAGTTTAATAAAATGTTGTCGGATACGATATTTGTAAAAAAATTTGCAGTCAGTTTCAATGATATACGCCAAAATGTGATAACAATTTTTATAAATTAACGATACTTTTTACTAATCAGCCTAATCGTGAGTTTCGCCCGAACCAAATTTCGCCAACAGTTTTTTCGTCCTCCTGTAGTGAATACACGCAAACGAAAAGTAAAAAGTGACCCGGTTCTAGAAAATGAAACTCATGATAAAGCTGAATATGTCGGAAACTAAAGAAGAACAGATAACTCTATTTGAAAGATTTTGATTAGTTTAGTACGACAGCAATACTAACGCAATTTGTACCAAATAACCGAAAACATTTTAGACAATTACTCGGAAACTAAAGAAGATATCCAAAAACCACAAATTGTCAAAATGACGCTTCCGGCAATTTTCCATCCAAGCGACGATATTTGAATGTTACTCGCATATTTTCGAGCCTGTATGTAAATTTTCGGGAGAAAGGTTAAAAAGTATATTCATCTGCTGAAAAGATATTTTCGCAGGTTCTCAATTTATTTAAAATAAATCTATCAGCCCTATCTCCAATTCCATGTGAATAAATCTCCCCAGTGCTTAAATAATTTTCACCACAATAAATAGCTGCACAACACCCTAATTGCCGAAAAAGCGTTGCTAGCAACACTAGTCCTTTATGGGGACCAAACTTGGTGAAACAAAATAGCTTAGTTTGTTTAATGGATATACTGAGCCTTTACTACATTCCTTGCTTTCGACAACAAGTCAAATGGCTTTCAGCAACAAGTCAAACGAGTTCTGCTACAAATGAGCTCTCGTGCTTTCGGCAACCGTTCAAATGCCGCGTTTGCTAGTTTCGTGAACGAGCATTCGGAATACTGGTGTGCCGAAGTCAATATCAGTATGAGCTGTTATAAGTATCGTTCACTTTTGGTGGCTGTATTTGCAAAACAGCACACTATGCGCTGGTGTTCAGTTATCCTCTAATTTCTTTTAGGTATGGATAGGGACACGATATCGAACAAAATGTATCTATATGGTACTCATTTAAAGTATCGCTTTAAAAATATCGGGTACCCATTAATATCGGAATATAAAGACTCGATATTCCAAATATCGATACCAAAATCCAAAAAATTTATCTAAATATAGGTCTCGTATATAGGCCGCTGTGGTGTAATGGTTAGCAGTGCGGAAAGCTTGAAAATGAAAAACAGCTTCCCATTAAAACCAAATCGCCGTTCAGAGTCGACATAAAACTGTAGGGACCCCTTTTGTGCCACAACATTAAGGCGCGCGACAAGTCGGAGGAGAATCTCAGTCAAACACTAACATATTGTGTAACAGCACGTAGAGATTGATGTGTTGACTTAAACACCGAGGTCGTGGGGTCAAATTCCACCACATGCAATCCTAACTATATTACACATTTCTGCTCTTTAAAGCCCAATTTATATCGGGACGAATTCTTAATAGCATTATCCTTGTAATGTGAGTGATGACATTCGATACGATACTAGGGCTCTGGTACTCGATTCCAAAAAATATCGTTTTAAAACTATCGAGTAGAAAATATCGGTATCGAATGCCAAACGTATCGATATGGTATCGTATCGTATCGAAATTCGTGTCCCTGGGTATCGATACTATGGACTAAGTCAACGCGCTGCTCAGTTATACAAAGCAGCAGTATTGGTTGAGTATGCAATAGTTGGCGTTCAACGCAAGCCAGTCTCTGCTCCAAAGTGCTTCGCATGTTTCCAAAACTATTCGGTTCACTGTGGAGCGGCCCATTTTATACGCTGTAGCGTATAGATGCTGAGTTCCCCCGTGTATTAGGAAACTATGAATGTAATAAACACAAATTATTATGAAATATATATGTATATATGTAGAAATATTTACTTACTTTAATGTTAAGAATAGTCTCATTTATGCAGAAATAGGCGGCCTGTTGGAATACTTTATGAGGCGTTCCGTCACGAGCCCAAAGAGCAATTCAAACACCTCTTTATCATCCTCACCGTAGTTTTGAGCTCGGGGTCATTTTTGTATATTTCGTCAAAACTGGTTACAAATAGTCCGTCAATGTCGCGACTTAAGTAAGGAGGTCTTACTCACTTCTGCCGCCGAGAATTAATTTTCCACAAACACTCGCTAGCCTCGTACATAAGTAGCACGATCAATATAATTTCAATAAAAGATGATATTTTTTTTCAATAACGCTCGAGGATACACACATATTTTCATTGGCAAAAAATGAAACAAATGTCTGTTTGATGATTTAAATTATTAGCCCGGCTTCCTATGAAGCTATACCGCCGTGAATAATTCGGTTTTATGGTATTTGTTTGCGTTTTATTAACTAAAAGCCCGATTATGTGCACTTGATAAATTGAAAACGTTAATAATTTGTTAATTTTTTATTATTTATCAAGAATTGGTATTCTAGCACAGAAATCAAAAGCTCTTTTCTTGATAAATTATCAAGATTGAAAATGCTATTGGCAAATTGAAATTTCATGTGAATTGTATAAATTTTGTATATTAATAAATTTGTTTCTAACAATTAAATACTTCATGAGCCGGCATTTGGACCTACGACACACGGAATTATAGTCGACATCTCTACCTACTGGGCTACGGCAGTCAAAAGCTTTTTTTGTTTTTAGGACAGGGGGTTAAAATAAAGGACTGTCCTTTAAAATAAAGGACGGATGGTCACCGTAGCTATAACTTCTATCAAAATGTAAATTACTGTTGTTTTTCCACAAAAAATTTCATTAATAATAATGGCCTCAAGCTCAATCAAATTGTTGAATATAATTGTTATAAGACCATAAATAACAACAAGTAAGAAAGTCTAAGTTCGGGCGGAGCCGAACATTAAATACCCGGCGCACGTATTAAATATATGTTTTTCACCTTAGTAACCGTTATATGGGAAGTAGGCGTGGTTATTGTCCGATTTTAAAAATTTTCGGCCGTTTAGTATGTTTTGCGAAGGCCAACAACTGTGCTAAGCTTGGGAGAAATTGGTGCTGCAGTTACCACGATATATACATGTAACCATAAGTGGGCGTGGCTACGCCCATTTTCCAAAAATTTACAATATTCTTATTTCTCGTCTTAAACTTATTGTAAATATTAATTTTGAGTGAATAATCTCCAGTAGTTACTAAAATATCGCAGTTCTCGTATTTCTGAAAATTACCGTTATATGGGAAGTGGGCGTGGTTACAGTCCGATTTCGCCCATTTACAATACCAACCTACCTTGGATAAATGGAAACCTACATACAAAATTTCGTTGAGATATCTCAATTTTTGCTCGAGTTATCATGTACACGGACGGACGGACAGACGGACAGACGAACAGACGGACGGACAGACAGACATGGCTTAATCGATTTCTCTTTTCATTCTGAGCATTTATGTATACATTTGTCTATATCTATCTCGATTCGTTTTGGCTGTTACAAACAACCGTTATGTGAACAAAATTAATATACCCTTGTGCACAAGTGCGCTCGGGTATAAAAAGAAACTAAAATGTCATAAATAAAAAATTGCATAAAACGAAGCTTCAATGATAATATTTATAAATTACTTAAAAACTTTACTAAAAGTTAAATAAAAATGTATGTATGTATAGTGCCGCACTAAATTATTGTCACAAGGAATTTTTCACAATGCACGCAACATTTTTTATTTAAAATTTTCGGCGAGTTTTTTTTATAAAAATATTGTTTATACTACAACAAAAAACATAAAAAATATATCTCATGCAAAACTCAGGAAAATTCCATGAATGTGTCTACACCTTGTAATTTTAGTATAACAATGTGCCAGTTTGAAGTTAGTAAAAAATCGTATAGACCTTTGGGAATTTCTTCTCAGGTAGTTTCTGCCAAACAAAAAGAAATATCGGACATACTTTGAACATACTTTATAATTTTAACTTTTACTTTACGTCGTATAGTGGCAATTAGTAAATAGAATATGTAAAATGTAAACCAGGACATGTTGCGTCCCGGCAGGTATTGTACCGGGACCAGGACATAGCTCTTAAACCGGGACAGTCCCGCAGAAAACGGGACGGTTGGCAACCATGCTCTTGGAGTATTCTTTTATTGCTCACTTGGGAGATCTCCCTTTTGGCTCCTAAGTGAGTAATAAAGGAGTACAAAATCGACAAATATTGCTTATTGCTCCGAAATCATGCCTCTGGGAGTATTCTTTTGTTGCTCACTTATTAAGGAGATATCCTATTTGACTCCTAAACGAGTTACAAACGAGGTCAAAACCGACAAATCTCTCGTATTGCTCCGAAATCAGGTCAAAGGTAGTACTCTTTTATTCCTCACATTGGGAGATCTCCCTTCAAGTTCTAGTGGATATTTACGTAGTATTTATTACATAATACGTACTTGCTTGGCATTTTATTTTTATTAGTAAGAAAAATATTGAATGTGCATACGAACATACATATTTTTACATACAAACATACATACCAAAAAATTTCATTTGGTTTGAAACCAAGCTCTAAAGAAATGAACAAAGTTAATCAGATTTCAATTAATTTTTTTTTTAGTAAACAGTAATTACTCAGGGACTGATTAATCAGAAACTGATAAATCAAATTATTTGAATAATCAGGATTATGATTAGTTAAAAAACTGATTAACCGACTTGTGCGATTAGATAGTTTTCACAAATAATTCTTTACAGCAAACATTTGGTTCGAATTGAACGCTTTTGAAATTCTCGGATTGAAAAACAATTTGTTTTATCTTTGGAGCTAGAGAGCACAAGCGCAACCACTTTGAGCAAATAAAAAAACGAGCTAATTAAAAGTGTCTGCCATATGACAACGAGATATTCAACAAAAATAATTAAAATTCGTTCGCAAATGATTCTAATTCATTCATTCTTCTATTAGTTGCGTTCCAAGCGCTCACGATATTCACGACTTTCAGGTTTTTTTTTTTGCACGAAAGCGTTCCAGGTGCCAAAAACCTTTACGTCAAACCACTTTTGTGTGAGAGTAACTTGCACTCTCTCTCAGTCAGAAGTTGCAGATTTTAGTCCGAAGTTTTTCTTCCTGAAAGTTCAGGAAAAGTGTCAAACGATAGGCAGGGTTGCATTTGTAAACAAAAACAGAAAGGAAAGAACATTAAGCGCCACGGAGACAATTAAATAAATACGTCAAGCATTGCATATGTGTGAGGTTGGATCGTGTCTTGCCCGCAAACGTTAAAATAAACGTGTCAATTCAACAAACAATTTCTTTTTCTTGTCCGCGCACTTGCTCACCACGACGATCAGAAGGCGCTTGTTTTTTGTCAAGCATAATGCGAGAAGGTTGATAAAGACCATGGCGCTTTACATCCAAAAAAAATGGAAGTACATAGTTACCGGAAAAGTGGTTTTTCGCGTTCCAGGTGACTTTTACTGTTTCGCTCTCGCTCCTCTCTTTCAAGAGAGTAATTTTGTTATGTGACAGTTTTACAGGTTTTTACATGAAGTTATCTGGAACGCAATTATTCATCTAAACGTCAAAAGGAACATTTGTTGTCGTTCTATACTAATCTTTTTGAAAATAGTCTTTTGCTTTCATACCATGATTCAATAATACAAAGTTATGTAATTTCTGACAGTCCACATTTGACACTCCTTTATCTAGATTTGTATTTTGGAAGCAGGAGTAAGGGGAAAAATGTGATCGCATTTTGCGAAAACGGTAGTAGAAAGGTTCTAAAAAAATACTCAAAGTATATAATTAGAAGTAAAATGTGTATTATTAATTCTATGTTAATTTGCAATACATTTGGTGTTTTAATTAAATACTAAACAATACGTAAAAATACGCATTCTTAATTTAAGTTATTCGCCATTTCCTGGAACAAATATAGAATACCGACCATTCAGCTATGCAAAAATGAAAAATGCAGATCAATACATAGAACTTTTTACGCTTATTTTAAAAATGCCAAAATTATTTGGGTCAAGAAAAAAAAATAAAGACTTTTAGAAGGTTAAAGTTAAATTTTTTGATTTTTTAAATATTAATCTCTTATGAACTACATAACCGACTAAAAAACAAATGAGGTCACCATATATATGCTTTTTTATATTTTTAAACTAAAACCACTAAAAAACGAACAATGTTATTTTTTCATGAAATGACCTTTTTTGAAAAAAACTGCATAATTAATGGTAACGAAATTTATACTATTTAGAAAGTACAAGTTATTGTCTTTAATTCGATATACATATTTTATCATGATCTACTTTTGGGTTTCAAGAATTTAGTGATAATAACAAATATAAATAAACAAAGCAAAACCTCTTATATATATATGGGCAAACAGGTACACTTTCAATACAAAAGTTTAATTTTTTAATTTGTGGGCACATTTATGTTTTATATATTATTCTACTCGCAATCTCTTAATAAACCGGTAAATATAAGTGTAATTCATTTTCGTCAAGTGCTTCAAAAGTTAGACGAGGAATAAACATTTAGATCGCCGTAATAGAAGAAAAGAGAATAAGCTGGGTTCAAATTACGTTGTGTAAGTTTTAAATTTTCATCAAGGATTTTTAGGGCCGGTTATTCAATGTCTGGTTAACACTTATCTCCGGTTAAACATAGTTATCGACGTTACCGACTCCCTGTTATATGCAGGAGTGGAAGACGTCGATAACGATGTTTAACCGCAGATTAGTGTTAACCAGATATTGAGTAACCGGCCCTTAAAGTTGAACTCACTTAATGGTAACGTTCTAAATTCAATGGCATCTCCCGTTTTACCAGATTAGCTCCGCTTTGCGAGATAACGGTACATGCAAATCTGATTAAACTTTTTTATAATTAACTGCTTCAGTTTTTAATTTATTTTACTAAAATTTTGCACATAACGGGTTTTTAATATTACCTTAATTATTCCTTAAAATCAGGGAAGAGAGGCGGATGTAAAATTTGGTCAGTTCGGTTCAGCGGTTCGAACCGTTTTTGCACTTTTGGATTGGTTCGCCAAAGCGGTTTTTTGGTATTTGAAGGGAGGTTTCTGTTCGGTTCAACGGTTCGAAACACAAACAACTAATAAAGTCTAAGTTCGGGCGGAGCCGAACATTAAATACCCGGCGCAAGTATTAAATATATGATTTTCACCTTTCCGAAAGCTACCGCAACATGGTAAGCCGGGATGTATCAATTTTGAGTAATTTAGCGTCCTTAAATTTCGAAATATTAAAGTTTCAAGCATTCCTGAAATTTACCGTCATATGAAAAGCAGCCTCAGTTTTAGTCTGATTTCAATAATTTTGAAAAACAATTCAATAGCCATACCGAGTTTGGTACAAATTGGTAGAACGGTTACCGAGAGACATATATGTGATCATAAGTGGGCGGTGCCACGCCCGTTTTCCAAAATTTTATCATAAACGTATTTCTTGGTAAAGGATTGTTTCAAGCATCAATTTGGATAAATTAGCTTTAATATTTACTGATTTATCGAAGAGTTATCGTGTGCACAGACGGACCGCCGGACGGACAGACAGTCACCGCTTAATCGATTTCTCTATTCATTCTGATCACTTACATTTGTCTATATCTATCTCGATTCGTTTTACCTGTTACAAACAATCGTTATGTGAACAAAGTTATAATACCATTGTGCACAATTGCGCTCGGGTGTAAAAAATAACGCGCAAGTTTAAGTGTCAAGTGTAAAGTGCAACAACGCGCAAGATTAAGTGTCTGTCAAATGAGATGGGTTGCCTTTACATTTGATATTGTCTCATGGTAAACAAACATGGTAGGTATTACCATGTTTAGCAAAAAGAAAAAAATGGGTACATTTATCTATTAAAAATTCGACGAAACGACCCTTTAAACCTTTATAGAAAGTGGTTCGGATTTCGGTTCGGATCAAACATTTGTGAAAAATTTTGGTTCGGTTAATGGTTCAGTTAATTAATAGAAAAAAGCGGTTTTTCGGTTCAAAACCGGTTCACTTCCTGCTTAAAATTTTCGAAATAGGTTCACATTAACATATAGCTCCAATACATGCGCTATTACTCTAACTTCATATCTGAATAATAAATTGTATGCCTACTATATGTTAAAGGGAACCTATACTAAATTTTTACCTGCTTAATTGGAGGAGTTATAACGCAAAACAACGTCTCTGAACAATCAGTTGTATGGGAGCTAGATGTTATAGTGAACCGATTTCGATGATTTTAAGAGATAGTGAAAAATACAATCGTGTGCTAAATTTTAGTAAAATATCTTCAAAACTGAGGAAGTTTTTTTTACCAAATAAATAAAATTTAAGCAAAGTTCCAAGTACCGCTATCTCGAAAAGTGGAGCCAATCGGGCAAAACTGGGGACGCCATTGAACTTAGAAGGCTCCATCTTTTCCTCCAACCTTTGTCGAAAAAAGTTGATTTGATACCACGCTCGAAATATTCTGCCTACAGGAAGGAGCATCATTAAAAGCAGCAAATCAGGGGTTTTACACACTTCTAGAGAAAATTTGTTTGATTCATTTTACATGTATATGTAATTTTATGAGGGCTAGTAGTTATAGAAAGATTTAGATCGTTATGACGTATTTTCCAAATGTGCCCTCAATTAAGATGTTTTTGGAATAACACTTAAGCTCAAGGTCGCAGAATATTTTATTATTAAAAGTTGGCTTATTCTGAAAGCACAGCTCTTGCTAAGATACCAAATTATACGTAATTATTTGTGCAATACAATACATACTTAAAAAGTTTTTAAAATGAAATGCGTCAACAACTATACGCGATAAACCGAAAATTTTAAAAATTGTGAAATGTGGAGTTACAAACTTTGAGTTACTTGCCATTTAGTTATTTTTTAAAGCACACTTTAGTTACCTACAACATATGAAGTGTCCACATAAGTACTAATTGCCCATAAAATGTCAAACCAGTATATTGTGTGCTTCAAAAGTTATGACATAATTAACTTTTCACTTCTTAAAAATTACACAAAAAATTCACTGGTTTTTAATATTTTTTTTTAATGAAACTCAAAAGTTATGCAACAAATTGATTCAAATTTTTTTGAGGCTTCAAGTATACGTCTGTGAATTATATCCAGCGGGTACCTGTTTTTTAGATTTGCCCATATACTTATTTTTAAAAGGTATTTTTCGGTTACCAAAGATATCTCCTTTAATATTTTATCAAATTTAATGACTGATACCCCATTTTGAAGAGAAGAAGCTCACGTACATGCAAAAAATAGTCAAGTTGTGGAAATTTAGTTATTTAAAAAAATGGGTTTAAAAAGCTGAAAGCACTGTGTCCGGTTAATAAAGCGCCATATCTTCCATAATACTTCATTAAATTTAATGATTGAAACACCATTTTGAAGGTCACCTTCACCACTTGAGGTAAAAATAAAAACTTTTAAATAGGGTTGTCACCCGCTTAAAATGTTTGGAACTTAAAGATGTATCGAGTAAAATGTTACAACGCACTCAGGGAATGAAAGGCATTTAAATACAAATATGTATGTACATATGCATGGATTTTGTCTTTACAGAGAAAATAAGTAAAGAAGATAGTAAATCGTTTGTGCCGCAGAAACTAAAAATAACTAAACCCTTTTCAACACCCCAAAATAATTTGCTATTTACTTGTAGCAGTTATGCTGTATACCTGAATGAAATATTTGTATGTACATAATCCTTTGTGAACAAATTTATTTGTGGCCTGTTGTTCAAAGCCATATGTATCAAGGCATATTCAACCAAGTAGAAGTGACAATTCAGTCGAGCTCTCTCATAGCTGACTGTTATCTCAAAAAATATAAACAAAGAAATTAACCCTTTGTTATGCATTTACCATCTATATCTATCTATACTTCTATACTAATTATCTAAAGAGAAGTCCCTTTTTTTTGTAACAGGTAATCTCGCGAACGGCTGGTCCGATTTTCATGAAATTTTGTATACAAATAGCTTTCGGTAACCACCATGTTTTAGGCTAAAAAAATTTTACTTTTTTTCGGGTAGGTGGACCAGGGACCGGTCTATTCGAAAAAATCTTATTATAGTCCGATTTGCTTAAAATTTAGTACGTAAGTAGCTTTTTAGCATATATTAGCATATATGATCCATTTTTTCCGAGAAGTGGACCAGGGACCGATCTATTCGAAGAAATCGTATTTACGGTCCGATTTGCTTAAAATTCGGTACGTAGGTAGCTTTTTAGCATATATTAGCATATATGATCCATTTTGTCCGAGAAGTGGACCAGGGACCGATCTGTTCGAAGAAATCGTATTTATGGTCCGATTTGCTTAAAATTCGGTACGTAAGTAGTTTTTTAGCATATATTAGGATATATGGTCCATTTTTTCCGAGAAGTGGACCAGGGACTGATCTATTCGAAAAAATCGTATTTATGGTCCGATTTGCTTAAAATTCGGTACGTAGGTAGCTTTTTAGCATATATTAGCATATATGATCCATTTTGTCCGAGAAGTGGACCAGGGACCGATCTGTTCGAAGAAATCGTATTTATGGTCCGATTTGCTTAAAATTCGGTACGTAGGTAGCTTTTTGCCTGGATAAGCTTATAGATTCCTGTTTTCCAATTTTCATGCAATTTCGAATATAAATAGCTTTAAGTAACGACCATATCAAGGGGCGAATTCGTCACTAGGCAAGATTTTTTTGCGCCAATCAGAAACAACGGATACTGTCAAAATATAATTATAATATATAATATATATATATATATACTAATATATATTTAGAAAGCCGTTTGTTAGTTTTCGCAAGGCTCGAGAGCGGCTGAACCGATTTTTTTTGAAACTGCCACCTGCCGCACGTGTCCCAAGGATGGTTTTAGGCTGAAAAAAAATCTATATGTAAAGGGGACGTGGCACTTCCCATACAAACCGAACAAAAGTTTAATTTTTTAATTTGTGGGCACATTTATGTTTTATATATTATTCTACTCGTAATCTCTTAATAAACCGGTAAATATAAGTGTAATTCATTTTCGTCAAGTGCTTCAAAAGTTAGACGAGGAATAAACATTTAGATCGCCGTAATAGAAGAAAAGAGAATAAGCTGGGTTCAAATTACGCTGTGTAAGTTTTAAATTTTCATCAAGGATTTTTAGGGCCGGTTATTCAATGTCTAGTTAACACTTATCTCCGGTTAAACATAGTTATCGACGTTACCGACTCCCTGTTATATGCAGGAGTGGAAGACGTCGATAACGATGTTTAACCGCAGATTAGTGTTAACCAGATATTGAGTAACCGGCCCTTAAAGTTGAACTCACTTAATGGTAACGTTCTAAATTCAATGGCATCTCCCGTTTTACCAGATTAGCTCCGCTTTGCGAGATAACGGTACATGCAAATCTGATTAAACTTTTTTATAATTAACTGCTTCAGTTTTTAATTTATTTTACTAAAATTTTGCACATAACGGGTTTTTAATATTACCTTAATTATTCCTTAAAATCAGGGAAGAGAGGCGGATGTAAAATTTGGTCAGTTCGGTTCAGCGGTTCGAACCGTTTTTGCACTTTTGGATTGGTTCGCCAAAGCGGTTTTTTGGTATTTGAAGGGAGGTTTCTGTTCGGTTCAACGGTTCGAAACACAAACAACTAATAAAGTCTAAGTTCGGGCGGAGCCGAACATTAAATACCCGGCGCAAGTATTAAATATATGATTTTCACCTTTCCGAAAGCTACCGCAACATGGTAAGCCGGGATGTATCAATTTTGAGTAATTTAGCGTCCTTAAATTTCGAAATATTAAAGTTTCAAGCATTCCTGAAATTTACCGTCATATGAAAAGCAGCCTCAGTTTTAGTCTGATTTCAATAATTTTGAAAAACAATTCAATAGCCATACCGAGTTTGGTACAAATTGGTAGAACGGTTACCGAGAGACATATATGTGATCATAAGTGGGCGGTGCCACGCCCGTTTTCCAAAATTTTATCATAAACGTATTTCTTGGTAAAGGATTGTTTCAAGCATCAATTTGGATAAATTAGCTTTAATATTTACTGATTTATCGAAGAGTTATCGTGTGCACAGACGGACCGCCGGACGGACAGACAGTCACCGCTTAATCGATTTCTCTATTCATTCTGATCACTTACATTTGTCTATATCTATCTCGATTCGTTTTACCTGTTACAAACAATCGTTATGTGAACAAAGTTATAATACCATTGTGCACAATTGCGCTCGGGTGTAAAAAATAACGCGCAAGTTTAAGTGTCAAGTGTAAAGTGCAACAACGCGCAAGATTAAGTGTCTGTCAAATGAGATGGGTTGCCTTTACATTTGATATTGTCTCATGGTAAACAAACATGGTAGGTATTACCATGTTTAGCAAAAAGAAAAAAATGGGTACATTTATCTATTAAAAATTCGACGAAACGACCCTTTAAACCTTTATAGAAAGTGGTTCGGATTTCGGTTCGGATCAAACATTTGTGAAAAATTTCGGTTCGGTTAATGGTTCAGTTAATTAATAGAAAAAAGCGGTTTTTCGGTTCAAAACCGGTTCACTTCCTGCTTAAAATTTTCGAAATAGGTTCACATTAACATATAGCTCCAATACATGCGCTATTACTCTAACTTCATATCTGAATAATAAATTGTATGCCTACTATATGTTAAAGGGAACCTATACTAAATTTTTACCTGCTTAATTGGAGGAGTTATAACGCAAAACAACGTCTCTGAACAATCAGTTGTATGGGAGCTAGATGTTATAGTGAACCGATTTCGATGATTTTAAGAGATAGTGAAAAATACAATCGTGTGCTAAATTTTAGTAAAATATCTTCAAAACTGAGGAAGTTTTTTTACCAAATAAATAAAATTTAAGCAAAGTTCCAAGTACCGCTATCTCGAAAAGTGGAGCCAATCGGGCAAAACTGGGGACGCCATTAAACTTAGAAGGCTCCATCTTTTCCTCCAACCTTTGTCGAAAAAAGTTGATTTGATACCACGCTCGAAATATTCTGCCTACAGGAAGGAGCATCATTAAAAGCAGCAAATCAGGGGTTTTACACACTTCTAGAGAAAATTTGTTTGATTCATTTTACATGTATATGTAATTTTATGAGGGCTAGTAGTTATAGAAAGATTTAGATCGTTATGACGTATTTTCCAAATGTGCCCTCAATTAAGATGTTTTTGGAATAACACTTAAGCTCAAGGTCGCAGAATATTTTATTATTAAAAGTTGGCTTATTCTGAAAGCACAGCTCTTGCTAAGATACCAAATTATACGTAATTATTTGTGCAATACAATACATACTTAAAAAGTTTTTAAAATGAAATGCGTCAACAACTATACGCGATAAACCGAAAATTTTAAAAATTGTGAAATGTGGAGTTACAAACTTTGAGTTACTTGCCATTTAGTTATTTTTTAAAGCACACTTTAGTTACCTACAACATATGAAGTGTCCACATAAGTACTAATTGCCCATAAAATGTCAAACCAGTATATTGTGTGCTTCAAAAGTTATGACATAATTAACTTTTCACTTCTTAAAAATTACACAAAAAATTCACTGGTTTTTAATATTTTTTTTTAATGAAACTCAAAAGTTATGCAACAAATTGATTCAAATTTTTTTGAGGCTTCAAGTATACGTCTGTGAATTATATCCAGCGGTTACCTGTTTTTTAGATTTGCCCATATACTTATTTTTAAAAGGTATTTTTCGGTTACCAAAGATATCTCCTTTAATATTTTATCAAATTTAATGACTGATACCCCATTTTGAAGAGAAGAAGCTCACGTACATGCAAAAAATAGTCAAGTTGTGGAAATTTAGTTATTCAAAAAAATGGGTTTAAAAAGCTGAAAGCACTGTGTCCGGTTAATAAAGCGCCATATCTTCCATAATACTTCATTAAATTTAATGATTGAAACACCATTTTGAAGGTCACCTTCACCACTTGAGGTAAAAATAAAAACTTTTAAATAGGGTTGTCACCCGCTTAAAATGTTTGGAACTTAAAGATGTATCGAGTAAAATGTTACAACGCACTCAGGGAATGAAAGGCATTTAAATACAAATATGTATGTACATATGCATGGATTTTGTCTTTACAGAGAAAATAAGTAAAGAAGATAGTAAATCGTTTGTGCCGCAGAAACTAAAAATAACTAAACCCTTTTCAACACCCCAAAATAATTTGCTATTTACTTGTAGCAGTTATGCTGTATACCTGAATGAAATATTTGTATGTACATAATCCTTTGTGAACAAATTTATTTGTGGCCTGTTGTTCAAAGCCATATGTATCAAGGCATATTCAACCAAGTAGAAGTGACAATTCAGTCGAGCTCTCTCATAGCTGACTGTAATCTCAAAAAATATAAACAAAGAAATTAACCCTTTGTAATGCATTTACCATCTATATCTATCTATACTTCTATACTAATTATATAAAGAGAAGTCCCTTTTTTTTGTAACAGGTAATCTCGCGAACGGCTGGTCCGATTTTCATGAAATTTTGTATACAAATAGCTTTCGGTAACCACCATGTTTTAGGCTAAAAAAATAGTCCGATTTGCTTAAAATTTAGTACGTAAGTAGCTTTTTAGCATATATTAGCATATATGACCCATTTTTTCCGGGAAGTGGTCCAGGGACCGATCTATTCGAAAAAATCGAATTTACGGTCCGATTTGCTTAAAATTCGGTGCGCAGGTAGCTTTCTAGCATGTATTAGCATATATCATCAATTTTTTCCGAGAAGTGGACCGGGGACCGATCTATTCCAACAAATCGTATTTATGGTCCGATTTGCTTAAAATTCGGTACGTAGGTAGCTTTTTAGCATATATTAGGATATATGGTAAATTTTTTCTGAGAAGTGGACCAGGGACCGATCTGTTCGAAGAAATCGTATTTATGATCCGATTTGCTTAAAATTCGGCACGTAGGTAGCTTTTTAGCATATATTAGCATATATGATCCATTTTGTCCGAGAAGTAGACCAGGGACCGATCTGTTCAAAGAAATCGTATTTATGGTCCGATTTGCTTAAAATTCGGTACGTAGGTAGCTTTTTGCCTGGATAAGCTTATAGATTCCTGTTTTCCAATTTTCATGCAATTTCGAATATAAATAGCTTTAAGTAACGACCATATCAAGGGGCGAATTCGTCACTAGGCAAGATTTTTTTGCGCCAATCAGAAACAACGGATACTGTCAAAATATAATTATAATATATAATATATATATATATATACTAATATATATTTAGAAAGCCGTTTGTTAGTTTTCGCAAGGCTCGAGAGCGGCTGAACCGATTTTTTTTGAAACTGCCACCTGCCGCACGTGTCCCAAGGATGGTTTTAGGCTGAAAAAAAATCTATATGTAAAGGGGACGTGGCACTTCCCATACAAACCGAATTTCTCAAGCTACATATCTCTGAAAGTGTGCATGGTAGAGTTTTGGAAATTGGTATAGAGATATACGAAATCAATCGCATGCCCTTGGAGAAAAATTTTAGCCGTTGTAAAAACGGGTGTGACATCTCCCATACAAACCGAATTTTTCATACTGCTTATCTCTGGAAATGTTTTGGTAGAGTTCTAGAGTTTTGTATGGAGATGTACGAAATCAATCGCATACTCATAAAGAAAGAGGGCAGCTGTTGGAAAGGGGGGCGTGGCACCTCCCATACAAATCGAATTTTTTATACTGCATATCTCTGAAAGTTTTCATGGTACAGTACTGACACTTCGTATGGAGATATGTATATAGTTGAAATCAAGCACATTCTCATGGAGAAAATTTGGGCTATTTAAAAAGGGGTGTGAGGCCTACAAACGTACCGACCTTTAGCTATCTTTGAATGAATTTTTTTATTCTTCTGTAGGTGTGTTTGTGAGTGAAATCCTCCTAAATGGTTGTACGGATTTTAACGAAACTTTTTGTGTATTTGAGTGGGTCTCTGGATGGTTTAGTTTCACAATTTAATCCGACAGTTGGCGCTGTAGTTGAGTTATTACTAAAAATCTTATTTATGATCCGATTTGGCTAATGTTTTAAATATGTATGCAATACTATTGCAAAAACGTGCTGCCAAGTGGTGCTGAAGTCGAGCTATTACTAAAAATAGCCAAGTGAGAAAAGGGGCCGTGAAGGTCAGATTAAATCGACTTGTTGCACCATTGAGTATATCGAACGCTCCTGCGTTGCAATTGGCCCAATGGATGTGATTTTCAAATATTATTATGCGTTCAAACTTTTAAGGTATTTCATCTGAAATAAGTATTTTTATATTGCATTTCTGTAGAACAATGATTCGCACCCATTTTGAAATTGCCACCTACTATACTGTAAAGCTTCTAGGACATTCACTATAGAACCGGGTCATTGTTGCCGCCAGGGAGTGAAGAGGAAAAAATTTATTTCGCTTTGCGAATAACCGTGCTATGAAATGCCGCACAACTGGAGAATTTCAAGAACGGATATAACACTTTCCTTAGGTTATTTAAAGCGGCAAATGACCACCAAACCTTAATCTTAGCAGACTAATGTGCCAATGAAAATCGTAAACGTGAATTGTTGGTGAAAATGTTGGACCAAAAAGTTTCAATAAAATATATAAAAATTTTGGGCGGGACGAAGTTCGCCGGGTCTGCTAGTATTTGATAAAACTCAAGCCCGTAGCTATAGTCAAAACAAAGTCGACTCCTAAAGTTAAAAGCAGCTTTTTGACACAAGTTTCAATGGGATATCTGTCTTTGAAATGAAAGTTTTTGTAGATATGAAAATTTTTAAAATCTCATTAGAATCAGCTTCATTTTAGGTATTGCATTTTCGTTTTAATGTAGATGTGGAAATGCGTACTTACACAAAATTACACACTAAGTGAAACACACTCATTTATAAACCCATTTTGGCAATTTTCTTGCTTTTACTAGCCCAATGTTTTTAAGCATTTATTTTTTTTTATTCAAATACTTAATTCTAAAGTATATTAGACATTTAAAAAAAGGTTTGAATATTCTAAATTGACACCAGAACATAACTTCAATAATTCAGTTATTAAATTTTTGCAATTCGAAATTTCCTTTCCATTAAATTTATTAAAAGTTAATTTCAGTTTCTTTATGTCAACAAGGAATTGCGGTTTAGGTTTTATTAGACCACCATTTGAAATTTGGTCTATCCATGTATATAAGTGGAAGATTTTCTCATATTCGGTATAATAATTCCTGCACCTGGGAACAAACGCGTCCGCCTAGAAATACCCGGCTGCGATGGGCAACAAATAAAGTCACTGGCACTAAAATGGTTTTCGCGCACACGTGAAGAGTCTCCTAATGAAGCATTGATACTTCGGAGTTTTAAAATAACGCACAAGTTTGTTGTCCTGGCTCTTGTCAAACACAACATACCGCCCGTAATTCCTTTTCATTTTATTATGTATTTAAAATCAGTCGCACAGCTCACAATTGAAAATTTGTATTAAAAAAATTAAAATTAAGAGTTGACATTTTAGTCGCAGTTCAAAAGAGAGAAATGTCGAAATCACTTCTACCTTGTTATGCCTTGATATGTATGTACATACATATGTATGTATGTACATACATATGTATGTATGCATATGTAGACATGGGAAAATTTGCGTAACCAAAGAGCAGAAGCCGGTTCACATACAAATTGACGTTGCGTTGGCGTTGAATTAAATTTTTACCCCATACATTTTTTCTGACCAAACAATCCGTTTGCCTGTCTAATCTGCTTGCGTCATTTGCCTCACTCATTTACTCGCCTCGCTCGTCTGCTGCCACGATTGAGAGAAATAGATAGTCTGTTCCTTTGAACTTCGGACTAAAACCTGTGGAACTGTCAAACTACAATTTTACTCTCTCAAATGAGAGTAAAAGGAGAACAGATGCAGAAGTGCATAGGAACGCAAAAAGCACTATTTCCTGTAAAAACGTCAGTCGGTTTGTTTACATGTCATTTTTACAACACTGATTTAGCTGATATTTCACTAAATAATTATTAAAATGTATACATATTCAAACATTTCGTTGTTTACTTCCATTTTTTTACAAATATATTGTACTTTGCTTTCACCGCTGTTTGTTTTTGCTTGCACATGCAAATCAGCTGATCGTTTGACACTTTTCATGAACTTACAGGAAAAGAAACTCCGGACTAAATCCTGTAACTTCTGACTAGGAACAGTTGCTCAGTTACTCTCTCAAATGTGTTCCCACTTACAGGTTTTATGTCAATAGGAACGACTTCCTGTAAGTTCTGACTAAATCCTGTAAACCGGACTGCTATTGGAACAGACTAAGAGATTGCGCCAATCGCGGTACCGCTAACATTGTGGAAGAATACAAGTGAGATATCTTAGGGTTGACAGATAGTTGACAGGGTGTTCAATATGGCGATGACAGTGTGAACAATATGGCAGCCAATATGGCATACAACACCGAATGGCCCGAAGTTGCAAAACTACGATCCGAATGAAACGCTTCGTGAAAATCCAGGGTTGCGAAGTGGTATTTTGTTGGTAAATATAAAAGCCAGTATTTTGTGCAGCGCCGAATTTTAACAAAAGAGGGTTTTGTGTGCTCAAGATGAACAGAAAAGGGTTGCTGTGCTGTTTCGTTTTAAGCTTATTTTAATCTTAAGGTATCTAAATAAATATTAAAAGGAGATAAAAATTAAAGCAAATATTTAAAATATATGTACTTATCTGAAAATTTTAAATAAAATATATATTTTCACGAGAGACAAAGTAAATAAAATGGGTTGACTTTAGGGGAAATATACTTATCAGATTCGGTCAGATAGCGCTTTTACGTTATAAATAAAAATAATTCCTACTTAAATTTTATATAATTTTGGTGACGTATTTCTAAGCTGACCCCGAGATCTCTGAAATAATGCATATTTATGTGCATATATTGTGTTGATTATGCTCCAAATCGCTAAATAATTCTTGCAGCAATCAGCACCATTGGAAATTTTCGGAAAGTAGAAATAAACTAAATTAAATTTATTCAATTATTAATAAAAGAAATTGGAGACAAACGTACAATTGGGACGATGTTTACCACATCCGCAAACGAATGTTTGTTTGATGAATTAGGTTATTGGCCTGGCGTCTAATGAAGCATTATCGTCATGATTAATGTTCAATCTCCTTTTTTATTAACTAAATCGGTTTCTTATTCAAATATTTTTCTTTTTTGTTTTTCAATTTACTCCACCGCATGGCCGAGAAGCCATTTTGAGACAGAAAATAAGTATATAAAATAATTCAAAAATAAGCGATTGCTTTTTCTTAAAATTTCAAACCTTTTATTTAGATTTGGTTGAACAAATCGAATAAAAGGTCTGAAATTTTAAGAAAAAGCAATTGCTTATTTATTGTCGAACAAAACGTCTGAAATTTTAAGAAAAGGTAATTGCTTATTTATTATTCCTAAGGCTCATTGTTGTGTTCTGCAGTATTTTTTTAAAGCTTTGAAAATCTTCAAAAATATGTGATACATTTTTAAAATGAAAATAATACCACTGTCTAAATTAAAGTGAAATTAAAAAAATTTATTTTTATAAAACAAAAATTTAATGTATAGTAACTTTTTGCGCATAGTAATTGTTACCATTTCAACAGTTAAATAAAATGTCTAATGTACATATGTTGTTAAGAATCAGAAGGCTCTATTACCTTGTTTATACCGACACATAAGGCGCTTTGAACCAGTTCGCTGTGATTCAAAACGGATGCATAAACTAAATTTCAAAACGCGTTGAAATTGAAAAGTGTGTTGACTTCTATTTGTTTTCAAATCGGTTTTTTGTTTCTCACATCAGTTAGAAAACAAGTATAAACGCATCACTCATTTGAAGTGAAGTGACAATAGCCTGGGTTTCTTTATACAGTCCGTTTTAAATTCGAATTATTGTTATAATAAATTACAATCATTGTTTGTTTCCATTTCGGTCAACCGCGAAAATTATTTATTAAAAAAATGTCGTTTAAAAATAGATTTTGTTTACTTTTGAATAAGACTTTATCGAGTGCGCTATAAAGACAGGGGTATATATGCTGTAAAGGAATATATGTTGAGTCCAATCGGTTTTTTGCTAATGCGGTTCTTGTGTAGGTATAAACAAGGTATACGAAAAAAAATTACTTCTCCATGAAAAGATATTGTTATTTTCCTATTTAAAATTAATCGGAATTTTATGGGGGGGGGGGGGTTATAAAAACTCGTTTTAATCGAAACTTTGTTTTTTTCGGCTATATTTGTTATTATTTATTGGCCCAGATGTAAATATTGAATGAACTAACATATTTTAGATATTTACGGAACTACCATTTGTATGCAACCCTGCCTATCCTATATTCAAGTAGATGTAATTCGAAAAATTTAAACGGATTTCTTCAAATCAACCTGAGCTGCGGACATATTGCGAATTCATTTTTAAACATTAACCACTACATTATATTAGTATTAAATACTTTAAATTAAGAAACAATTATTAGAAAATAAATATGAATCGTTTTAATTTAAATATTCCAATGTATAGTTTTTGTTAATGCAGATAGTGCAGATTTAACGTATTTTATAACCGTTACATGGGGAACATAAATTTAACGCAGATTGCTATTAACAATTTTTACACAATTTACGATTGCAATCAATTTCTTTCAAAACTATAATCTAAATGATTGCAAGTTGTATTTTTTACGATCAAAACAGATTACAATATTAGGTATATTATGTAAATGCAATCCAATTTGATTTGAGTTATTCAGTTTTAGATACATTTATATTTCTGTGTTCGTATGGAATAGTAGTTTATGTCGGGAAGCTGGCTTTAGTATAATCCGGCATTCCCTTTATTATTTACAACACAAGGAATTTTTTGATGACCCTTAACAAGAATATGGGCGTGCTAGTATCGGAACTATTTCTTGCACGTTTATTTGCCAAAATTTCTTCAACGGCTCGGCGCCAGTGAGGGTATGCTGCGAATGCCGCATTATACTAAAACCAGCCTTTTGACATAAGCTACTATTCCATACGAGTGGGGCACGTGCGAAATGTGGATTTTCCCAGTTGCAGTACTGCAGTAACTCGACACCTTCCTCACCAACAGCTCTGCCCTCTATTAGCTTCTTAATGTAACTGCAAATAAAAGATGGAAATTTAAGAAAAATTACTATCTCAGTGTTTCACTTGTAGCGTTTCACTCTTCTAGTATATTGGCTATCAAGCACCAGAAAATTTCCATCACGCATTCCATATGCCACCGATTGTCGTGGATCAATTAAAATACTGTCATCACAGCTTTTTGGTACTCCAGCAACTGGTGTGTCTATGGCGGAGTTGCATGACTAAAATCAATTTGGACTCTTTGAGAACTGGCTTGTTTGTTGCGAAAGCTATTGGCATCAAATGTATGCAAATTAGATTTCCAAACGGGCAACTGTTGAANGCGGAGTTGCATGACTAAAATCAATTTGGACTCTTTGAGAACTGGCTTGTTTGTTGCGAAAGCTATTGGCATCAAATGTATGCAAATTAGATTTCCAAACGAGCAACTGTTGAATATATGGGGAAAAAATGTATATTAAATGAATATTATATTATTATTTTTAATGTATGTAAAAATGTATGTATTCACACACAAAGCAGAAATTACCTGTCGATCCTCGCCCGCGGAAGCAAAATGTCTACCATGTGGAGAAAGCGACGGCGCAAACTTTGTCAGTATGGCCAGTTAGTGTATAATTTTCCCGTCCATTTTGACCTGGTTCCGCTAAAGTGCACTACTACCGTGTATAAATTGGTCGACCTTCTAATAAATCAAGCAATGTTATTGTACCGTCATCGCCGCCAGTCACCAAGAAATTTCCACCTGGGTGAAATGCAACATCATTCTCCGGCGACGAATGCACTTGACACAACTGTATTAGCTCGCCTTCGGCTATGTCAAATATCTTAACACGGTTACAGCTTAATGCTAAAGCCACCAGATTACCGTCTGGATGCCATGCCAGCTGTCGTCCCATACCTCTTCCCGGGTGAACGCACACATTCGCCTGAAGATGTACCGCAAATTCTTAACTTGTCGCCGCACGATGCAATTAACTGGCCATTAGGGCTGAATTTTGCTGCGCACACCCAATTTGTGTGTCCAGTGAAAGATGTATATTTTGAATCAGTATTTTGATAGCCGTTCGTAATTTTTCCCGTCTGCAAACGAATAAGCTGACGAAGATGCAAACAAATTCAAGCACATTGTTGCATTCTACCGTACTTTTTAAAAACTTTAAAATCTTAATACATATGTGAAAAACTTTTATAATATGAATATTTCTAAAGTCGAAATCAAAAGGAAATTTTATAAATAACATTTTTAAAAAACAATCATCTAATATTTTCCAAGTTTTTGGGCATATATGTTACCATTTAAATAACAAATAGTACTAAGTTTTTGAGACTATTTAATGCAAATCAGGTCAAAAAGGCACAGCTTGGACCAAAATAAGCAATTCTAAAAAACAGATGATCGCAGCTGTGGCCCAGGATGACGTCTGTTGCTAAGATATCTCACTTGTATTTGTACACAATGACCGCTAATCCGCTCTTTGTGATTTTGACAGAATCAGCTGTGTGCGTGACGTCATCTTGGTGCAATTGTTGATTGTGAGCATACGAAAAAACCAAATAACAATTTTAATATTTGTGCGTTAAGATATCTGCGTGGTTTTAAACAATTATTGAGACATTACAAAGCAAAATGAAGTGTGCAGTGGCAAAGTGTAATAGTGAAAACAAAAGGAAAGCATGCGATATAAGTTTTTTTCGTTTCCTACGGACGCGAACCTGGCGGAAAAGTGGAAGAAGTTCCGCCCGCGATTATGCATTAAACACCAAATCGAGCTTTGTGTGCATGAAGCACTTTACTAGTGAAGATATTGAAAATAATACACAGTTCGAAATGGGTAACATATTGTGTATTTTCATATTAATTGAACTTAATATCGTTTTCGTAAACGCCTTAGGTTTTGCAAAACTTCGTCGTTTAAAACGTGGTGCGGTGCCTACTATTTACGAAGAAAATCTGGGGGGTTCCCAGCGTGCGGAATGAGCTCATCACAGAGAAAACAAAAGAATTGTCAGCAAGTTTTCATGTGCTAAAAATCGTACTTACCTAAAGGGCTACATGTCCAAAATTGTTGCTACGTGTTCCTAATTAATCAATCTTTGTACATTTATTGATTCCTGCAAAATTGGGCCATGTAATGTTAAAATTAACAAATTTTTCTGCATTGTTTACATATTTTTCTATGCGTTTTGGCATTTCTCTCTCGCAGTCAGTGTTGGTTCCTTTAATTCAAGTTGGCATTCGGTTTTTGGAATTTAAATAAGTTCTCAGCAAAAAGATTTGTTTAAGAAAATACATATGTACGTGTACATAGTGCCTGAAAATATCAATTTTTCCCTTACCTTAAACTTTTGGGAGTGGGCAAAAATGATGTTTTGTAATTTAGGCAAAATTGAATATGCGCTATCTGGAAAGACAATATCTACATGTAATATTTATTCTGTTTGTTGTCACACTTCCAAACACAAACGCATCTTAAGTGTCTTAACAGTGAAATAATTTCTTATTTTCTAAGTTTGCGAATAAAACATCACACTTAAAACTAAGACATTTATAGCAAACATTTTTTGAAGAAAATTCCTTCTTCGTTTAAAATAAAAATAAGCGAAATCGGCCCAATTTCATTCAACCCTGCCTGACATGAAAATTTTCTCCACGATAAGGCTAGTAGCCATTTCTAACAGATTTTGGGTCGCTTAGTCAAAAATGGAAACATATATACATATTTGAAATTTAAGAAAACTAGGAAAAAGCAAAAACGGCTAATTTTTTTCTGCAAAACGGCTAACAAATCGGCTGCCGGCTAAATCGAAATTTCTCCGGCTGTTTGCTATCGCAACCGGCTAAATCTAGCCGGAAAACG
>NW_016157134.1:237173-258239 GCF_001687245.7 Rhagoletis zephyria | reverse complement strand
ATATCAGATAGTAAGAAAAAATGCTCCCAAATTCTCTCTCATGTAAAGAAACTTGCAATTTTCTGTACGAACGCAAATTTGCAAGTTTTTCTGCCAGCTAGTGTCCATGGCTGCATTTCAAACAAAAGAAATTTGTATAGAATTTTTAAAATTCTTACAGAGGGGCAAAAAACAGGACCTACGTGTATATATCTTGTCAGTCCGATTTTCTTCAACATACGTTTCAATTTCTTTGTCGGGTTTACTACACAGTTTTTTTTTGCCGAATACCTTTCAAATCATTACTAAATTAATTAAGTAAACAAGTATTAACTTAAATTTTTCATTTTAAAATCGCTCCAGTTTGTAAATTTTTAAATTTAACGAACTTGTTTATTCAAATTATCGTCGACAAAAAACCCAACCATGTGCCACAATCATATCTTTTTCCTAATTGCAAATTCTTGCTGGCAAAATTTTTTCCGGCTCGAATTTGTAACTTCTCTCCAAGAAATAGTCTTTTACTCGTGATTTATTTAAATAAAACATGTGAAATTTAGTTGAAACATTTTAGCCGGTTTTATTTGCCAATTTAGCCGGTTCGTCCAAAAAGTTCTGGCAACACTGATTCTATCATTCTTGCCGCCCTATTCCCACAACACTGACAAAATTCATCATATGACCATTGTCACAATTACTGCGCCTAAAACACAATATAAAAATTGTTTCGCCGTTGTCACTTACTCAGTAGGTCATAACAATAAAACTGACAATTGTCATACGACAGCTTAAAATAAATTTGCGGCATAGTATTAGGCGCAGTAGTAAAGGCAATAGTCAGCCGCTGAGTTTTGTCAGTGGTGTGGGAATAGGGCGGTTGGTCTGCTGCTGCAAATCAGTGCCTCGCTCGCAACGATACCCTCGCGAGGGCAGAGCTAATGAGGTCCTCGTGTGCTTGCCGATCTACTCTTGCGCTGCCCTCGTTTGCTTACTCGATCGCTTGCTGCTCAGCGCGTGCGCCCGTACTTAATGAGTGGTCGTTTGCAAACAGCTTCGCCAAAAAATTCTGTGTGGTAGAAACTGGAAAAAAATGTGATAGATTTCAAAAAATTGTGGTAGATCTCAGGTTTTAGATCAAACTTTGTACTAGAGGTTTACGCCAACTGGCTTTGCGGCGGCGGCGTGGTCAACTTCAAAAAGAATCGGCGGCGGCGGCGCGTCCAGAAACGTCGGCGCTACTGCCCATAAGGTAGATTCCAAGGAGCCATAAGGCTACTAATCTTATCATGTCATCTCGTCAGCGTTAGGCATTCGCCATGCCAATTCAGATTATACTTCTATTTAATTAATTTATTGAATTAGTATTAAATTTAAATTACGTTACTTCCTACTTGAATTAAAATGTTGAGTGTCTGACGCTGATGGATTGGCGAACAGAAGAAGGTCTGAGGTATATTCATACATACACACATGGCTCTCTATGTTCTCTACAGGTCCGTATGTACTATCTAAATTTAAAGAAATAAAAAAAATTAAAAAGTTAAGCTATTGGGGTAATTTATGTAGCTATCAATAAATTTTTTCGATAATCATATCAACCGTTATGTTAAATTACAGAGCCCTTACGATTTTTTGCGGATTACATATTGAAAACAAGGTTGGTCTCCTTTTTTCCAAAAGTTTAACCCATCAACTCGAAGCAGAACGACCCACTGTTTAAAAAAAATGGCTTATAGATGGTTAAAATTTCCACTAAAATATTAAGCGCCAAATGTTTCTAAGGAGAACCGAATGTAATGAAAAATAATACTAATTTTTACCAAAAAGCGGGAACTTTAACCCTGTATGGAAAACATTGCGATGCGAGGGAGCAAAACCTTCCTGGGGTTTGACTACCACTAAGGAATGCTAAATTTCACACAGCCACCTAGTACTTGTATACGTATGTGGCACCCCAGAATAAACTAACTTTCGAATATAAAAATTAGCAAAAAAAAATGTTTGCTTTTTATTGAAAGTCTAGTTAAAAAATACACAGGAAAATCAAATTGTCTTTGTTTTATCTCCAAAAAATGAGGAGTTAGATGCAATGAGGCCGCTTCTGTTAAAACTGCGTTAAAGTTTTTCATGCGTTATAACTTTCTTGTTGTTGTAGTATGTGTATAAAAAAGTAGTATTGTTTTAGTATTGAAAAGAATTGTCTACTGCGGAAAAAAATCATTAGATTACCAGTATTCGACCCTAATTTAACTGTAATAAACGCTTCCGATCGAAAAACATCTTATCTATGTTTTTTTCTGAGTTACGCTCTTTATAGAAAAATAAAGGAGATTATATTCTTGTCCAGTGGCGCAAATTATGCAAAAAAAACTCCTTTAAAAATGTAAGTTTCATTTTGTAAAATTGTGTTTTTATACGAGTAGTATTTAGTTCCTTTAAACGATGTACTTCAATGTATTTTGTACAAAATGCCTTAGGCGCCGAACGCCGCCGCCGCTGCCGCCGCCGCGCCGATATTTTCGTAACTCGGCGGCGACGCGTGAGGAATGACAAAAATCAGCGGCGTCGGCGGCGTGGCTCGGCGGCGTGGCTCGGCGGCGTATAACTCTACTTTGAAACAAAATTAAAAAAATTCTGCAAGGTTTCACCTAAATTGCAAACTTTTTTATTTAGACTCTAAAAAAAAGGTTATTTTAGTATAATAAAGTGCAAGACTGAAGTTGCTAAAAGTTGCGTTGAGTTTTGGCAATTTTTTCCTTGACATTGTAAAGCAGTTTTTTCCATATCAAGATATCTTTCGAACATTTGTTTAGAGATTTCTGCAACCTTGCAGAGTGATGCCAGCTTTTCTTCTTATCACATCGCGATGTAGCGAGCAAATGTGGCACGTTGCAGAAACCGCTACTTGGAATTTTCCGATTTTGACTATTCTCAAGTAAAAGTAAAAAACGCCTCAGAAACTTGAGATGCACTTAAATTTATCATATATTTTGTATTTTAAAAATGTATTAATGGGAAAATTTACTATTTTACAGTTTATTTTATCCTCCCATTCGGCCTTGTTTACTAATACTTGAGCAATTTCATCGCCGCCGGGAAAGCGGAATCTTGTATTATATCATTTTTGTTACCATACAGTGTTTATAATTGGACAATTTCTTAAAATTAAAATTAGCGAAATTATGTCGAGCAAAAATGAAACAAATCAAAAACGCAAATATGTGGTAGATTTCAGACCTTGAGTGGTAGAAGTCCGATTACTGAGCCTTGCCTATTGCTCGTGAGTTGCGTAACCTCAGAGCAAACTAACGAGCGAGCGAGGGACTAAAATGAGGCGAATCCGAACCCTGGTAAAAACAATAACACCCACCTTGTCTTAATTGAATAACAAAAAAGTTATGATCACTTACCTAAGTAAAAATACATACAAAATGTTTTTATACAAATTTTAGTTTAATTTAGTTGAGCTGGGTTTACAAATTTGGGATTGGCCAGTTGGCTCAAGTAATTTAAATTAGGTGAGTGACAGATCTCAAAAAACCAATTTTTGGCTGTATCTCGAAAACGTTTCTTCTACCTTAAAACGTGACTTCATATTTGGGTTCAGAGGAAAATTTGACAAAAGAAATGATGGTCAATTTCCAGAGGTCTGATTTTGTTTTTTGAATATTTGTGCTGTAGTATACATAATTATAGGCGAGTTCCTAATTGCATGTTGTTTTGGGTTGCTGCGAAATATATACACAATATACATATATGTTACCGGCAAATCTCGATCTTGGGGCAAACTTGTTTTGCCCAGGTTGAGCTAGTTCAACCTACATTCGATATATCGTCCAACGCGGAAACAATCTGGACGTAACAATACTGTGGGCTGCGGAGCTGGACTTGGACTAATGGGGGTTTTTTTAAGGCGCAGAAAGGTGTCCGTGCAAAATTACTATGGTCGCACGACATATTTTAGGCAAGGCAAAACTAGTTTGTCCTAAGATCGGGTTTGGCCGGTAACATATCGATGGCTGAGTGGAAGATTGACCTATCTCGGCACCCAGTTCGAAAACGCCCTATCTCAGAACCTTTTTCAACAACGCTCTATTTCAGAATTTGGTTGGAGAAGGCCCCATTTAAAATTTACTTCCGATTCAAAAATGCCCTATCTCACCACATTTTAAATGTGCTTTCGTTTGATAGGCCATTCTTCAACCAAATTTTGAGATAGGGTATTTTTCAATAATATTCTGAAATAAGGCGTTCTTGAAAAGTTTTCAGCCATCGATATACAATGTCAGTAGGTCAACCCTGCTCCTATGTTTCACTTTGAGCATAACAAAAATTAGTAATGCGCCATATGCTCGATTCATGCGTATCGACAAAGCATAAAATGCAAATCGGGACACGATACATTGCATATTATAAATATGGTGCATCCAGAAACTCGATACTCTATACCAGGGTTGTTGCGAATATTTTTCCGAAATAAAAGTCCTTTCCGTATAATAAACAAACCGCCTGTCCAAATTAATAAAATTTGGGATCATATGAAAGAGGACTGAAATAGCTTTTAAACAAAAATAGCGAACGACCTCTATTTATATTTTTTTTATAATTTAATACTAAAGAAATGCATATAACTGACACAAGATTTGTTTTATGGTAATTAATTAACATTTTTTATTGAAATATTTTTCAATATGTGGCTTTCTTCGTGTAGGCATTTCAGTTTTAAAGCTATTTAAACCCTCTTTCATTTGATACCAAACTTGTTTATAAGCGGTTGTTTGGATAAGCGGTTTGTTTATTATCCGGAAAGAACTTTTATTTCTGAATAATATTCGCAACAACCCTGCTTTATACCAAGGGTGGCCATTTCATAGGAACGCGTGCCAAATTTTTCTCTTCTGCTATCACAAGTACACGAGAAAAACTGTGCTGCTTTCACACTCACATGAGCATACTCGGGCTCAATCGATGCGAGACTTTCAAGTAATCAAGTCGCTGCAAGACACGGTAAAAATGTTTAATATGGATTCGGATGTAGATTTTTTACTCACTAGTAACGGTGACACAATGTTTGGTGTATCATGAAGAAATCGCACGGACGACAAACTTTTTGTTAGCGCCATTATAGCGCCATTTCCCCTTATCCCCAAATATTGAATTAATAAATTATTATGTGTATATGCTCATAAATAAATAGGTGAATTTAAATTAATACTAAAAAATTCCTTTTCTTTTAATTATAAGAAGAGTAATACAAATTAATTCCACTATTTGCTTTAATTTTAATTATAATAAAAAATCTAAGCAAGCAATGCAAGTGAATTAAATTATATTAAGAGGTTAAATCTTTAATATTATATCTCCCTTTCCCACTATTTACAAAAAAAAAAACCCTTTTTTTATAATTTGCAACTCGAAATCGTTGACAACACTGCTTGCATCAGACGCGTGAGCAACTTATTCTCTTCATTCTCTCATCGCTTAGCAAAATTGAAATATATGAATGTGTGAGTTTTGACCACCTCTGCTTTATACAAATACAAAGCAGCATGCCACTTGGAACTCGCCCTATATGTACATATGGCCGATTATTTGACTGGCTACGTTACATTCGTACACATTTTTTCTAAAATATAAATCAATTGTCCACTACATAACACAAAACCAACTGGGCTCTTTAGGTGATATGATCAGGCACGATCAAATCTATGTATCTGTAAAAGTTTTAATAAATCCTTGGCTTTCAAAGTTATAGGCATTCGAATGTGCACTGGCTACGTTACACTATTTGGAAGTTTAATGAAGGGTTGTGTCAGAAAGTTTGAAATTTCTGCGAAACGGTTGAGCGAATATTAGTTGCGTTTTTTTACTCATTTCCAGTAAAATCCAGTAAAAGTTTTCATGTTTTGGCGTTTTCGTACGCAAAAACTTGCAAAGTAGGGGAAACTGAGAGCGAAAAATGACAGTTGAAGTTGCAAATTTTTACTGGATTTTACTGGATAAATTTTTACTTGTAAGAATTTGCCAGTACGAAAAACAGCTGATCGCATGTTGCTGGATGAAATTTAAACTAATACGGAAACTGTTTGTGGGTTTTTATTGTTGAGTTTCACAAAATAAACCCATTTAAATATAAAATATATTGTTTTATTAGGAATTTGCTGCGAATAAACAACAAATTTATCAGCTGTTCATGAAACTTGCAAATTATTACTGGAAAAGCGTTCACGTACTTTTTTGCAAATTTTTTCTATGAGAGCAAATTCTTAGAAATAAAGTTACTGGAGAGTTGCTGGCAAGTTACTGGATAATTTGTAAAAAAACAACTATTGCTAGCTTTTCAGTATGTCATCTACAATGAATGCAGGTGGTCATCTGCTTACCCAGTTGTTGCAAATTTTAGGGTTTTGACAATTTTTGCTCATAAAATTTGGGCACTGGTAACGTTACACAAAACACTGGCCACGTTACACGTACGGTTCGCTTGGGCAAGGTTTAACCAAAAGGCTTTGTTCATCCATTTTTTCCTCGCATTCTTATTCTGTCATCATAAACAACTGTTTGAGCTAAAATTGGGATCTTCTATTGCAGGATTAAAAAATAAAACTCGATTATCCTTAAAAATTCTAACTAGGTCAAAAATCATCCTACACTAAAATTTTTGACCGGAAAACTTTCGTATTATCGTCGCAATAATATTTGTTTAACTTTACTACAAAAACCACTTATGCTTAATAACCTAAAATATGCAATCGCTCATCTAAAGTACCATGTTGTGAGTTTTCTTTTTAATCCTTTCTGAATCATTATTTTTTTCCAATGCCATCCAAGACAATTTCAAATCAGATACGTTGGTTTCCACAACTTTTTTAATCTTAGATAAAAAAATTTTAATGCATTTATCGCAGTTTTATAGTAAAGTTCTAACATAAAGAGTTTTTAACAAAATAAATAGAAATACGTCACGTGACGTTTCACACTTGGGGTTGTAAAAGAAAATTTAAACAAGTTGCATTAATTCAAAAAACTCTAAAAACAACTAAAATTGCTCCAAATCATATTAAACTAAGTTTCATGAAAATAGCCATCCCCAATTCGCAGAGTTTTGCAATTTTGTAAGAAAAGAAAAAAATCTACTTCCATTTTGTGTCACGTAACGACACTCTCTTTAAATCCTTATATTTCAGGACCAAGCAGTTCGATTATTTTAATTTTTCGACTAAATATAGAGCTAATTATGTGCTATACAATGGGCCCAAAAAAGTTAAAGAAAATAAATGGTATTCCTTGTTTGTATCACATTGAAACGTACGACTGTCACGTATGCGACGTATGGAAATACCCATATGTGTAAGCGCCAATCTATCATTATTATTTTTATTATTATTATTATTATAAACTCTTCATAGTCTGGTGTAGACTTGTATAAGATTCTATAAAATTTTAGTGTTATGAGCACAAACACGTGTTGAATAACTCAGTGAGAGGGGAGACCAGTATGTTTGCATGTATGTATGTATATAAAAAAATATTTATTGGACCAAAAAGTAGTGGGTAGGCACTGTGGCCAATGGTAATCAACTATTACCACCTCCGCATGGTTGTAAGCCATGCAGAGTCCGCAGAATGCTCCGGAAGCAGTGTCCGGAGGATGCATCCGACTAGGCAGAGCATACTTTGAACTGCCATCAAATTAAAACTTAAGAAAGTTTTATTACATGGCAGTTGAGAAGTGCATGTACATAAATTTCATTAATTTAATGAAGGAAATTTTTGCACATGCAGCAGTACATAGCATGCATTTAGGCGCCTGGTGTTAGCAGTCGCGTCTAAACACGTGTAATGGGCAAATAGCTTATCAGATTTATATGTTGCAAAATATCTATTGAATTATAGGCAAATATAGTCAAAATCTTAAGAGATAGAGATTTTAAAGGATATTTTACAAATGTTAATTTCGCTTTATTTCAATAGAATAGTTATTAAAATTTATCAAAAGGTGCAAAATATTAAACATAAAATGCTTGGACATGATAAGAATTAGTGTCAGAAGCAGCTGACAGATATAGTGAATACCAATAATCAGCAATGTGTACAATGTTTGAAAGAAAGAAAAAATCGGGCTGGTTTTTTTTCCTGTAGAATCGGTCATATGTAAATGTTCGAAATAACTTTCATTTATAAAACTGTCCCAGTAGCGAAAATGGTCACCGGTGACATCGTCACTAATGAGGATTTAGTGACATCGTCGAACTTGCTGTGAATCCTAAACGACATATAGCTGACAATGACACTGGTGACAATGTCATGCAGGTGTACTCCTATCAAAGACTTATAACAGACAATGTCTTGCAGCGGTCACTTATAAAAAGTCCATTGCAAGATACTGTCGCTTGAATGTCATTAATGATCACTGCATGGCCAAGTCATGCAGATGACATCAACGACGAAATTACCATTTATATGAAAGGGTCATGAACGACATCCATACAAACGGAGCCCAAAGTCATATAAGACGTAACTTTTCCGTACAAGACTCTTAAGGGACTAATGCTTGACATTCGCTACGGGGTCTTTATTTTAATTCGCTTGTTTTCAAAGCACCTCCGTAGGGAATGCCATGCATTAGTCACTTAAGAGGCTTGTCCGGAAAAGTTATATCTTAAATGACTTTGGGCTCCGTTTGTATCGAAGTCGTTCATGACTTTTTCATATAAATTGTAATTTCGTCGTTGATGTCATCTGCATGACTTGGTCATGTTTAGGATTCACAGCAAGTGCGATGATGTCACTAAATCCTCATTAGTGACGATGTGACCGGTGACCATTTTCGCTACTGGGGAAATTTTCTTCAACACATAAATACATATGTACATACTATGTATGTATGTATGTATATAGCTGACTACCCAGTCAGCAGACAAACGTAAATTTTGCCGACAGTGCAGTCTAGTACAATTTTCCGTATCCGGAAACGAATAGAAAACGACTACAATTTTTATTCATTTACGTATCCAAGAACGTCCATAACACAACGGGAACGAATAGAAAACAACTGTTCTTATCATTCATTTTCGTATCCGGCAAACGTTCGAAACGTTCGTAAAAGGTGATGTTATTTGAAAGCAATAATTGTACTTGATTTGTGCAAGCTAAACATTTGAAAGCATGTTGCGTAGTCGGCAGTGGCTGAGCGTGCAGAGGAGCGTGCCGCTATTTGTCAGCTTCCAGAAAGTGCCGGGTTTGAATTCCGTCAGGCTCTTAATTTTATTTTATTTTTTGTGAACCATGAAAAAGTATCTGAGAAGTGCAGAAGAAAAACTTATTGAACGAAAAATTCAATCAGATAAATTTCAGAAAAACAGCCAAAAAAAGTGCCGCACACTTTAGTGGGAAAACGGATCGTCAAAGTATCCGAAAATTGAATCGGTAAACGGACAAAAGTCCGCACTTCATCCACTTTTTTTGCCAAGAGACGGACGGTGTTTTCAGAATCAGTGACTAAAGAGAGGGCATTTATGCCTTTTTCCTTGTTGACCTGTGTAGTTATATCTAGTGAAACCGATGAGCAATGATTTTGGAATTGTGAATATGATTCATCGTCTTTGGAAAACCTGCCACCTAAGGTACGATATTAGGGGCGGCAAATGTGGCAAAAAATACAGTGATGATAACCAGACACTAACAACGCAAAGTAAATACGCTGCCGTCTGGGTATGCTTACATAAATACATATATTCGGCGGCGATGAGAATGGTAATGAAGCACTTGTCATTTCACATACATTTTTACGTATTTTTGTGGAAGAACAGTCAAAAGCAATCCTATCGTTTTTGTTCAACGACAAGGTATAAAACAGCCATGCTTGGTGTAATCAAATAAATCTTAGCAGTAAGCAATACAGGGATCGGTGTTATTTTATCGATAATATATTTCGATAAAAGTCGGCAAAAAAGTAAATTTATATATAGTACCTAAAAAATGGGAGCTCAGAAATGGGCGGCTAGTACTATAGGGTTTAGGGCGGACAAGACTGCAAATGCGCCACTGCCCTCAGGAGCCTGGTGTGAAAAAACTGACAATGTGGGCAGTGAGAGCGTTTACCCTGTGCACGTTTATATGAAATATATAGAAAGCATAAAAAAACTCTGGGCGAGAGCAAGGCTGTGCCCTATCCCCATTTTATAGGTCGTCGCTGTTATTAAATGTTTAAAAACATTAAAAAAAAAACTCCGTAGGCTAGAAAGGCGGTGCCCATAAAAAATCGAAAATCCACTTGTAGAAATGATATTGCCTATTTCTAGAAAAGGTGTTCATTTCCTAAAAGTATTAGAATTTCCATGAAGAAACCTAAAAAGCCGCGTTTGAGTAAAGGACACCTATTTATGAACTATCCAAAATGTGCATGCACACTTTTGCTAACACGAAGTCAGGTTCAGGCAGTTGTGTATCCTAAATACGCCTATGCGTAACTGTTTTTTCTAATTTTTCTTGTTGCATTTTCGTAATGTAAACATATTTAAGTATATTCTCTGAGAAGTTTATGTATATCCAACAAATATTCTGGAGTTTATATGATTACTTTTGACGACGACCTGGTTAGAAGTTTTAAAACAGAAAGTTAGAAGATTAAACAATATATATTTAAGTAAAATTGAAGTCGAGGCAAATGCCTTTCCAATCACCAAACCTAAAAATCGGTTTTAGTTTATACAAAATTCAGTTTAATAAAATGCCTTTCAATTATTAAAATACTGAAAAATCGGTATCCTACTTACCTATACTCGCGTTCGAATTTTCGCACAGATTATCTAATCTTCCATGGAGCATGTGATTTTTCTTGACATGCTATATTACAAATATATGGCCAATTTTCAATCCTAAATTTTATATTATTCATTCAAACTTTTTATTTATTTATAATTTCTTTTTTATTTTAGTACACAAATTGTATTAGTCAAACATTTTTTAATTCAATCACGAAATTGGTTTGACAGTTGCTATTTTTGTTGTACAGTGAAAAATGCTCAGAATACTAACACAAAAATAATTACACGAAATCGAGTTTCACTACGAAACAACATTTTTTACTTTATTTCTTTTATTCGAAGCTACACTTGGACGATATATTGGTGCACATTGGCAGTAGATTAGAAGAATCTCACAGCATTTTTTAGAACTGTGATGAGCTCTCTAGTCCACTAACTATTATACACCGGAAATTGTGATCACATTTGGGCTATTAGTATTCTTATATAACACAGGACAAATACAAAAAGCGTTGCACATTTCTGCAAGGACAAAAAATTCAAGTCAATTATATTAAGAGGCAAAATTAAATAATCTAAATCCCTACTACAATGGAGAGAACTTCACATTGTATACTAATACCTGGAAGACACACCTGTTCGAAGTTTTTTACAAAATAGATATGAATTTGAGCTATTGAAAGCATTTATATCAAATTTTCTTATCTTCTTTTCATTTTTTTACTGTATAGAAAGCGTATTTCAAAAATACGCATATACATACAAATTTATTGAAGCGAAAACTAAACCCTTTAATAAATATAACAGTGGTACTATACTTATGTGTGGTCCTCTGTTGCTAGAAGGCGTCTACAAAAATTATTCTAAGAGGGTGCACACTTCCAATGAAGACAATTACTCAATTACGAAATACAAATAATGAGTGCAATACTAGTACAAGTATAATTTAAAATATATAAATATCTTCATGTAATCTACCCCTTCTCTAAGACGCCACATTTAGTGTGTTTGTTATATTGATAATAAATGATAGTAGGATTGAACGCTTACTGTTATCGACAACGAAGTTTGCGCCGATATTCACACCCTGCAAGAAAAAAATGCTCTTGCCTGACATAATAGAGGTACTTGGGTTGGAGATAAATATTTATCAGTACTGAGTAAACTTTGGGCTGAGGCTTACCGTACCATTCTGCTTAACATTTAAAATATTTATAATGAAAGCAATGCAATCTTCCAAAAAGAGTTACTGTTGGTTCGATAGGCAATTGAATAAAAGAGCACTCGTCCGACGTACAAAAAGCAAGCTCTACAAATTTCTAATCTTGACCTCTCTTTCAATATAGCGCAAATGTCGAACAAAGATGAAAGGGTAATCGACATAACTTCCATGGGCTCGTAGATCATATTTCAGACTTACTTGCCACGCAGATCAAATATAGCTCCCAAGGAAGTTGATTCATAACATAACTTCCAGGAAATCTCCAGGAAAATCTCATGGAAGTTATGTCATGAATTAACTGCCATAAAAATTTGACCGCCACTAGCATGTGGAGTCCAGAGAATGCATCCGACGTTATTTTCAACAAGAAAAATTTTTCGCGAAGGCATAAAACGTTTTTTTTTTGTCACATTTTACCGTACAAGTACCGTGTTGTATATTTCGCTTTTTCAAAACCGCGAAAACTGCAAAACCAAACATTTTATAGTCAATGGTCTGAGACCTAAAGAAAATGAGTCGCTTAACCAAGGCAAAACTAAAGACATATTGTAAGGCCTAAGGAGACAGATATCGTAAGGCCTCTGCAACAATGTCTTGCTCGTTCCATCGATTTTACCGCTGCTGTAATCGCAAATTTTCCCCTTCAGCTATTTGATATGGGTACCACGACACAAATAAATATAGGGAAATCAAATAGCGGACAGATGGACCAGGGAAGCGACAGCCCCAACGTCTGCCTGAGGTCTACCTGGCAATGGATTCAAATGCAATAAAAAAGCTCGAGAATGAAAGAATGACAATGCGAAAACGCTCAGGGGTGTTCTGCAGGACTATGCCAGGAAAATTGCTTCATTGGAAATATCGTTGAATGAGATTTCAGTGCATCTTAGAGTCGAATGCGTTGCTATTTTCATGAGTAAAACAGGGATCGCACGATTTGTACATTTGTACAGATTTGTCCATTTTGGCAGACACAGAGTGGTCTTGAAATTTGTGTTGAGAATGAGTTTAGCTCAATAAAAACTCCGGAACTGTTAAAATATACAAATCTGTTCAAATGTTCAAATCTGTTCAAATGTACAAATTCTGTGATCATAGCTTTATACTGTAATACTTTTTGGATTCCAAAAATGGGCACTGCGGATTTTTGAAAATACCTTTTATGCTACCTAAATTTTTTAATACACAGATGTAGTATACATTTTTCAGCCGTTGATACAAAACGATATAACAGGAAATTGTTCATGGAAATACGTTTTAAAAATGCATTTATATACTGTCATGTGAAAACGTAGGGAAACGACATTTTGACCAGTTTCGTTTGTTTAATGTTTATTTATTTTTTATTAAAGTCTTGTTAATTATGTAATACTTAATGCTATATTAATCCACATTTCAAACTTTGTAGAGAAATTAAAGAAGAATTCACAACAAATAACTTTTCATTCATAATTTTTAGAAAAATTCCAAGTATCCAGTTTTTTAGCCCATTAAATTCTAGTAATAATATGCAAGTTTCATGATGCTAAGGATTCGTGTTGATTTTCGATATTTTTTTACGACGGTGTTATAATTTTCTTCCATAAAAAACAAGTAGTCGAACATAAGTAGTAGCTTTGTATGGAAGAAAATGTGTGACACCGTCAGCAAAAAAGATTTTAAAAATCACCGGTATCTTTTAATTGTTTAGTTTTTCTAATTTTTTTTTTCAAAGTTAAAATTATGGATTTACATTACTTTTGTTGGACCGTTTCATTTTTTCTCGGGATGTTCAACAGGTACATATAGTTCCGGGAATTCATTTATTTTATTGAAAAGCTTTTAAAAACTACTCTACTGTAAAAGAAAGCTTTTTATTTTTAAATGGAGATACTGCGAAACGGAATTTTTTCGCAGTAATATACAATCAAATATTTCACCTCTTTGAGGTAAAATTTTCGAGTCACGAAAGCTGAACTAGAAACACAAAATTTATGATATCAATTTCATGACGAAAATTATACGCATTTTTTAACTGCCTTGGAAACGTAGGGAAAATCTGCGAAAATAAGCTTTGGAAGAGATTCCAGTCAGTTCTGTTGTGAAGGTAACATTGAGAAGTTGAGTCAACAAGATTATTGCTTAGAGTGCATTACGGGAGAATGATATGAGGATAAGTCGAAACAGGGATTACATATTATTTCGTTATCTCCAATACCTTTATACACGCAAAAGTCTATTAGGTCTGGATTTTTTTTTGTGTCGTTTGGCCAATACGTTGGAGAGCCTGAGGAGGCTGAGTGAAGATTTAATCTTGCCAATTCGTCTTCCCAGGTAGGTTAAGTGAGGGTGATTAACCCGGTGACAGGTAATAAGGTCAATGGAAATAAGGTCAATTGACTTTATTTCGCACCTTTTCAAAAGCGAAATAAAGTCCAAAAAATTTGGAAATAAAGTCATTGACGCTATTTCCTCATTCAAATGGAAATAGCGTCAACAATGCTTAAAGTATGTCGATTCATAGAAAAAAATGTTGTTCTTACAATAAACATTGCCCCGTAAGTGTTGTTTTTTAATAGATGAAAAAGGCTTTTGCCAAATCCTCAGTGTTGTGATATTAATCCACACACAAATCATGAACTACCACCAATTGATTCTATTAAAAAAAATTTAAATTACGAATATGTAAAAACACGATGCGAAAAACTAAACGCCTGCGCACAGCTGGAATACGACAAATATTTGAAGAAAAAGTGGATAAATGATCCATAACTTGCAAAACATTTTTCGTTTCTACAAAAATAAAGCGAACACTATTAAATTGAAGAAACAGTCCATGTCCAAAAACCCAGGAGGAGCACTGAAGGAATTCTGTGTTTTAAATTAGCATATTTTGAACGAATTCGGAATGTCTAAGGTGGAAAAGAACCCAACCTTTCTATAAGGAAACAATTATAGAAAAAGAATTTTCTTACACTGTATTCATCTCTCCGCCAGCAGTAATTTAAAAGCAGCTAAGGAGAACGACGACACTATTTATTAGATGGCACATTCAACGAGCCAATGTGCCAAAATGCGGGTATAATCAATTATTGATTATTTAATATCGGAACCGAGATCATATAAGTTAATTGATTGGTTTTCACACACTTTTGAAACACAAATTATATGCTTTTTTACTGCAGACAAGTTGTTGCCTCAAAACGAAACAGAAATCTTCCAATCAGAGCTGCCAACTCTCCTTAGTTATGAGGTGCCATATTGAGGATAAAAAAGTGCCAAATAGAAAAATAAAAGTGCCAAAAAAGGTGAATTTCCTTTTAATCATTCACATTTAGCAATAAAATAAAGCCACATTTTCAAAACAAAAGTGCAATGATAAAATAAGATAAACCAGTTGAATAGCCCTTATAAATTAGAAAATTTTAGTTGAGAAAAAGAAGTGCACGCATTCACGATTTCACAAAAATGTATTGAAATGTTATTTTTTTTTACAAAAGTGCCAAATTGAAAAATTAAGTGCCATTTGAAGTAAAATAGGAACAAATGGCACGGTTTGAGCCAAGTTGGCATCCCTGCTTCCAATTACTTACAAATATAAAAATGTGAAATATCGAGGGCTTGAATTCATTAATACCCTATATCTGCAATTTGCACAAAAACTAATTTGTGATTTTAGAAACCATCTGGGACTTATTACCTGTCGTTTTATAAGGTAGCATTAATATCACTGATGACAGTTAAAGCTTAGGTGGATTTTTATATCAGAATCTCATCTTTGTGAAAAGTGTGCAGATAGGGGGTATTATTGAATATAAGCCCTCGATGTTTAAAATATATAAAAATTTTATTTCAACGTATACAAAAAATAAATCTACCTGCGTTACAGCACGTCGGGAGACGGGGAAGGGGGGGCCGCGGCGTAGCGTGACGTGGTGTGCGCGCCGGTCGCGCGGTGTACGCGTGACGCGCTGACGCGGGCCACCGCTAAGCTAAGCAAATTTAATGTTTGAAAGAGAAATAATGTCAATTGATTTTATTTCGTTTTTAAAATGGTAATAATGTCAATTGACTTTATTTCGCTTTGAAACAGGGTGGAAATAAAGTCAATTGACCTTATTTCCAGTTGACTCTTATTACCTGTCACCGATTAACCCATCTAGCATAGTTAAATACTGTGTACATACCTACAATTAAAATGGTGAAAAATATTATAATTTCGACATGTGACTGGAAAAAACTCTAAAATACACACAATTGTGATTTCCAAGATATGTACGAAGTGATTAGTACAGCTGCATCCTCTAACTTGTCAACTCGCGGGAAATCCCCCCGATTTGCAGGGAATTTCGGCTTGAGTGGCAATCGGGGAATAGGCAATTAGACGATTATGTTAATTTTAAACCATTGGTCGCTATTTGGGGCGACTTTTTTCAATTTGAATCGCCATATCTCCACAACACGAGCTTTCCCAGATATAAGCTATATACCAAATGAAAGCTAAGGTTTCGGGCTAGACTTGAGGAAACCTAGAATATAATCTACTGACCAGTTTTTGAGAAAATTCCCGAAATCTATATTTTTAGCAGCCCGATTTTTCAGGCGATAACGTTATGAGATATTTATATTTCATAAACACAAAAGATAGCGTTAGATAGCTTGTTTTAATACCGTTCTACTGATATCTACACCAATGACATGGACTGAGTAGTGGTAGTTTGAAAAATAGTTTTTTTTTCGAATTTCAGGCAGCAGCCACGCCCACAAAGGCATACGAATCAAAACATCCTGGAACAAAACCATCTTAGTTTTTTTGTACTTTAATTCCTGAAAGTTTGAAAAAAATTAAATGATGGTACGTACAGACGCCACATACATACCAAAGCATCTCGTAGTGCAGACACGAACCAAAACACATTTACCTCTATATCTTTCCAACTACAAATTGAGGATTTCGACATAATTTTTGACGATTTTTAACTCAATGACGTTTTAGCGATCTGTCGCTCCAAAATTATGATTTTTTATTTTAGTTTTACCTCTTAATTACATACATATGTATATACAAAATTTGTTAAAGAAAAACGAAATCCAATATACAACCATGCTTTTATCTAGATTTGTTCTAGATACGTCCGTTCTTCTTAGTTACATTAAATTTGTTTTAATATTGTAACAAAGTCATCAATTTGCATTGAAATTCATTTGAAAGAGACATATATCGGTGTTGGCGCTGAAGTCAAAATATAAAGTATATTCTACATAAAAAACATGTTTTATTTGCGTTGAAAATTCATTTAAAAGCAATATGAACAAAAATATAACGATGGAAATTTATGTCACGTGACGCCACGTCACGTCACGTTTCACACTTGGGGTTGTAAAAGAGAATTGAAACAATTTGCATTAATTCAAAAAACTCTAAAAACAACTAGAATTGCTCCAAATCATATTAAAATAAGTTTCATGAAAATAGCCATCCACAATTCGCAGAGTTTTGCGATTTTGTAAGAAAAGAAAAAATCAACTTCCATTTTTTGTCACGTAACGACACTCTCTTTAAATGCTTATATTTCAGGACCAAGCAGTTCGATTGATTCCATTTTTCGGTTAAATATAGAGCTAATTATGTGCTATACAATGGCCCAAAAAAGTTCATGAAAACAAATGGTATTCCTTTTTTGTATCACATTGAAATCGTACGACTGTCACGTGCGCCGCCATGGGAATGCCCATATGTAGATAAAAGAGGGAATTTTGTTCAGTCAAGATTATCTATCAGTTAACAAATGCTCCTGCTACACTTAAAAACTGGATGAAAATCTTTTAAAAAACCTCAATCCAGTGGAGTTCAAAAAGTTTAAAAGCAGTTAATGGTTATTAATAATTACAAATCTACTTTTACTGCTTACTTTTGCAATAAATGTATTTTGATGTCAAGTATTTTAAGAAATAACCAGGTAGTAAACTAAGTTATTTGGGTAAATAAAAAAAATTTAAAAGTTAGTAATTTTTAATAATGTTTGTTTTATTTAGTACCTGAATTTAAAATTTTATTTAATAAAAAGTAATGAGCGTTGCATCGGGGCTGCAAATGTCGGATGTATCCTCTTGAATTTCATGTTTACTTATAGAATCTAGCATAATGATGAGATCGTTGTTTAAACGGCGCTTGCAAACCAAACCAGATGAGTCAGGTTATTCGGAAGCTTTTTAAAAAGAATTCTTCATTCTCATTCCTTTGGTAGTTTCAGAATTTGGGGAACTTGTAACGTCATCAGCGTTTTTCCATTTTAGTTTTTGTAATTATGTTTTTAATATCCTGGCTGCCAGGCGAATCGGATCAGAATATTGCTATTTTTTTTTAAAAGCACCCCATTTTTTATAAGCATTTGAATTATTGGAATCGCGAATGATGAGGGTTTCATATAGTTACGTAATTCTTACCTAATTAAAGGTCAGACCTATAGCTTTTTAAATATTTCAGCATCGATTCTCTTTATAGCTAAATATTGAAATTTCTGCTGGAAATCCCTATTGTAGGAGCTTAATCTTTCACTTTAAATAGCAAAGAAGGGAGACGTAGGGGGAGAGTTTTACCACAGAGGCCTTTAGGCAAGGATCCAATGTACATATTTATCTATGAAAAAAATATGGCCCGACAAGTAAACAAAATTACTGTTTTTTTTAAATTTTCCTTAATATAAATTCCCCAAAGAGTCCCATTTTAAGTGATTGGAACGCATACATCGGCACCTGAAATGCAAAAAAACGTAACAACACCATAACTGATGTGGGAGTTGAAATTCGATGAAATCCATCATATCAATCAAAAACTGAATTTTGATTTTTTATTAGATACGACTTTTTGTATTTCAGCGACGATGTTTGTTACGTCTTTTTGCATTTCAGGTGACGATATGTAACATCAAGAGCAAATCACAACAATTTGGTTTAAAACTACAGCGCTCACATTCTTCTTTTATGTCTAGTAGTTTTTTTTAAGATTGGTCCAAAAAAATCATAATAAAGAAAGAAATGCAGGTATTTAAAAAAGAGAAAACAAAAAATATATATTATTAAAAGGACTATGTTCTCTTTGACGTACGTCAAAGGTCAAGTAGAAGTGGAAACTTGTATAACTGCTCGGTTATATAGCTTAAAAAATAATAAGATTAAAGACATTTTTATCAAAGTTGATAAATATGAAATTTGACCAGTTTTGTTACACAAATTCTCCAACGACCACAGGAAAAAATAATGGCTACAATTTGTCATTTTGTTTGCTAGATATACGTTTTATCGGTGCACTTGCACAACATTCGCATTCGCAAAAGCTCCGCATTGATTATTGCGAATGCGAAAGCGAATGCGAAAGCGAATGCGAATGTTAGAATTAATGCGGAAGCTCTGCGGTTGCGAATGCGAATGCGAATATTTGCAACAACCCTGATGTATACCTAATGTAACCAACCGTACTTCTTTTTTCGCTCTTGTACTTTGTACTTCGAAGTACAGTCAAATATACTTCTTTGCGATATTTTGTGCTTCAGGAGGGAGATTCTGTAACCAGTTAGCGACAATTTTCGGATCGCTATCGCATTTTTTGACGCACGAAATAAATGTTTATGCGTCAAAAAGTGCGATAGCGATTCGAAAATTGTCGCTAACTGGTTACAGAATCTCCCCCAGGGTCCTGAACTTCTCCGATCTTCTGGAAGATCACGTGGCCTGGGAGATAAATTCGTAGAAACCATTAAAGTCGCCGGGGACCGATGGCATCATACCTGCGCAGCTGCAAAGGGCTCTGAAGGTGTCGTGCAATTTATTGGATCCTATTTATGCGAACTGAGTGAGGACCGGGTACATCCAAAGGCTGGGAAGGTAGACAGTGTTGCGTTCATCCCGAAGGCCGGAAAAGGATCTCATGTTTCCCCGCTTCGTTTTTGCTAAAACCTCTTTTGCTAGAAATGCTAGAGAGACTGATAGACCTGTACATAAGAAACGCGATTCCTCGTGACTGTCATTCAAGAGCTCAATATGCTTATTGCAAGAAAGGTGGGTGAATACCGCTCTGCACACATTGGTAAAGAGGTCAGAGGAAGCCTTCACGCGTGAAGATTATGCAGTAGGGGCCTTCTTCGATATCAAGTTGGCCTTCAACAATGTCACTCCACAGGCAGTAGTCAAGTATATTAATAATCTGGGGGTTGAAACCAACCTAATAAAGCTTATCTACAGTTTATTTCGTGACAAAACTGTCGCGACGGAGTGGGTGAGCGTTTGCACAGAGTGCAGAGTAAATAGGAACACTCGGTTTCGGTTGCCTTGTACTGCTGTAGGAGAGCTATCGGTGAAAAGTGGGGTCTCTCGCCCAAACTAATTCATTAGCTCTAGAAAACCATTTTATAAATTGTTTCAAGGAGCCCTTGTCTGGCGGAACTCACTAGAGAAGGCTACACTTGTAAAACAGGAATTACCGGAGCATTAGGAGCCACACCTACACTGGCGCTTAACATACATAGTTGAAAACGGCGCCTGCGGATATTACAGACAGAATTGTCGCAGCACGAACTGTTATTAGGCTAAGGGAAACCGGGTCCTTTCGTGACATAAAAAGTAAAAGAAGATGTTTCTCTGCTGCAGAAAATGTTTTTATAGGACACTTTAAAACACGTTACCTCTCAAGGGCTAGTGATGGGGGTCTTACGAATTTCAACTGATCCTTTTGTATCAGCTGTCAAGAGGAAGATGAAGTGGAATCATCTCCACACTTTCTTTTAGACTGTTCTATCTTCCCGAGGCTAAGATGCAAGCATTTTGGCTTGCGCTTCTGAACAAACACTGAGCTCTCAGGGATCGAAATCGCGTCCCAACTTAACCCAACCTAAGCTGTACTTCTTTGATCTTTGAAATAGTTGGTCACATTGTGTATACCAGTGGCAAGAATAAAAGAAATGTCTTATTTCGACCGGTCTTGTCTATATTTCTTTTGTTTATTTAATACTTAAATTTTTTTATAAAATTCTGCCTCATTTTAGTTTGAATTAACCTCATATAAATGCGCATGTTGCACAAAAATTATAAAAATACAAATAATTTTCACCAAAATTTCAT